>NC_142405.1:9206596-9358306 GCF_059441095.1 Idiotropiscis lumnitzeri | reverse complement strand
ATGGCAATAATAGATTTGTTCCAGCTTTTGACATAAAAAGAATAACTTGTCCATTTCAAGGTTTGTTTGGTTCAATCCAGAGTGGCGTATATTAAATAACATTGCATGTCTACTCATCTGTTGCGTGCGGCGGTATAGATTTTGTGAGGCAGTGCATGTACGCTATATGGATTAGTTGAAGTCATGCACAAATTGTTATTGACGCTCAGGTTATGTAACGCATTTTACACCTTTGATGAATTGATTTGAATCATAGAGAGGGGCAAGTGCTAATTGGGAAGTATTGGAAATGAGTTATTTTTTGGAGCAATGCAAAACATTGGGCTGAAGACGTATTTAGGCTGGCGTGAACGGGCTTACTCGAACTGGAGAATAGAGGTCCGATTTTTCTAGAAATCACCTCATGTGGTCCTCAGGTAAACTGAGCGAAGTTCCTCGAAGTGTGTTACTAATTCGCTCGCTGTTCAAGTGGGGGGGGGGGGGGAAGTGGCGACTATGCACGCAAGCTATTGCATCATAGTAATCATTTACATCATATTATTTCCAGAATAATATAAGAATGTTGATTTTTTTTTTTTTCTTTCTGATGTTCTTTTTTATTGACAAATAGTTCATTTTTATTGGTCACATTTAATCATTTGCACAATCTAAATAATGTCATTATTTGGCACATGCTTTAATCGAACGCATGTTGCCCCAGTATAATTTTTTTTTTGTCGTTGTGATATCATGTTTCAAGGGCTGTTTATGTTTATTTCAGCAACATAATAAGATAAATTGAAAAGTGATAATTAAAGTGAAATTATTCAAAAATGATAGACATAAATAATGAATGGTGCTCAGCAGTACCGCTAATTCTTTTTAACACCTCATCGTTGTCAATTTGTATTCAGTGTGGATTCTTTTTTAAATTTATGATAGCTTTTCTGTAACGACGTGTTTAAAAATGGCTCAAGACATTTGCACAGTATTGTATCTCACTGACATTTCGATATTCTTTTGGTGTCCCGTTTCTATGTGTTATTAGATGCCTGAAATTTGACTAATCCTGTATTTGTCCATAAACATTTGCTTCAACCTCTGAATGATTCTTGGAAATTTCAGGTTATTCTAAACTCTGGAATGCACACGTATTGTCTTTAAAAGCTGATGTGAAAAAGGGCTGTAACAATTATTAATTTTAATTCATATTTTTTTCTGTCCAGTAGTTTGTCAATTAATCAATGAATCTGATTAAAAAAAAAAAGTATCATCCCATATATTCCAAATCAGTTCATTATATTGAATTGACAATGCTGAAAATTCACAAAAGTAAGCAGTCTTAGTGTGTTGCAAACTGTTTTATGAAATATTTAAAAATAAATTGTGGTATTATGATTTAAAATGGCCTATATCGATTTTTTTGGGGATATTTAACTTGTAGAAATGCATGGCAGTGAATTGCGTCTCTGCATCCCCCCCCCACCCCTCCACCCCAATCCACAGAACCCAGTGCAGGAGTGGGGTGAAGAATTTGAGGATGGGGCAGTGTACGGGATCACGCTGCACCGGGTGCCCGTCCCCTCCTCGCCCGACCCCAGCTCGAGTCCATCATGCGCTTTTGTCCAGTACCGTACCAACAAAGTGCGGCGTCTGAAGGCTGCCAGTCTGCAAATGCTCGTGAGTCACCTCCTCGACGGCGACTGTCCGGAGCAGGACTACGGCAGGATCTTCCTCTCCACATACAGAACTTTCACCAGTATGGCAAAGCTGTTAGAGTTCATCTTCCAAAGGTATAATCTCTTTTTTGTTGTAGTCTAGATGGATGTCTCATGATAACTATATAGACAATGACACTGGGGTTGCCAATTTTTTCTTACTTTTGAAAAAAGTTTTATTGGACTATCCAGCCAAGATACACTTTTTAAACAATAGATGATGAAATATGCCCATTTTACACATCCACATCCTGTCCATGCACTTTATTCAACTTTATTCAGTAATTTATCGAGATGACCAAGAAAAAAAGATTGCACGTCTGTCTCTGCATACTCATTAAAAGCCTAAAAGTAAGCAAGGCTCACAAAACAACAACAATTATGCACTGAGAGGCTGACAATGTGGTTTGTATGACTCAAGGTTGCTATGCAGTGTAGACAAGTAACATTTATCGTCAAACCATAAAAACTCAAATTTGTCTTCCCTCATGCAGAGACAACGCAGCATCAGAATTGGAGAACACTGAATGCAACCCGAGGTAAGCGGATGTTTGTTAATCCTAAAATCATCGTTAGTGATTGCACAATTCGAGTATGTCCAATTTTACGTGGCTGTCGCTGGCGTGAGGCTGGAACTAGTGATGGAAAATGAAGCTTCATATTTGCTTCATGAACCAGTTGTTGTATTTTTTTGACTCCTCTAGATGGCGCTGTCGTCTTAAATAAAGGGGTTTAAGAAATGGCAAGTGAGTGTACTTTCAACCCGATGGTGAATACAGAATGCCATCTAAAAAAATAACAACTGATTCATGAAGCAAATCTGAAGCTTCATTTCATTCTATGTCCTAATTTGTTAAATGTAATATTTTCCCAAATATATACTATTGGTCAGTCCAAATTTATGGGTGTTTGTATTTTATTTTTCCAAATTATTGATCTATCAGCGTGTTGAAAATGATCTGCGACATTAATGATTGACCAAATTGACCAACGATTGGCGTTTTGAGAATTTCCTTAAAAGTGAGCATTTTGGAGGTGCAAAGATTCCTCCAGACGCCAGCGATATGCTCTTTAACGTCTCTGGCAGAACGTGTTAATGTTGACAGGTAATGTTTTTTCCCACTGCCTCCCCGAGTCCGCTGCTGGCCTTCGTCCAGACATGGTTGGATGAATACAGTGAGGACTTCAGGGATCCTCCGCTGCACTCCGGCCTGCAACTTCTTTTGGATCACCTTCGGATCAGTTCTGCCGTGCATGACCAACTTCACCGGCAGCCCAACTTCTGTTCCTTGGCCGGGCAAACTGAAAAATTGCTCCAAAGGTTCCAGAAAGAAGGTGCTCCCCCTATCATATGCATATCATTATATTTTCATTACGCATACAGTACGTGCTCATTTTATCTTGCTGCTGATTGGTCAGAATCCGAGACACGTGTGAGCCGACAACATGAACTGCTTTCAGCTGATGAGGATTCAGGATGTGAACACTCCCAAGAGCAAGGAGACATTATGGATTTCTCAGCAAGAGCCATCGCAGAGCAACTCACCTGCATGGATTCTGTAAGTGTTTGGAGATGAGCTTGACAATATAACTGCAAGCACAATTATAAAGTACATCAAATTTGAATTCATCTCCGTCTCACCGTGTCAGGATTTGTGCTCCTTTTCCAGCAAGTGATGATGTAAAAAGATCATTTCAAAATTTTGTTGATATTTTTGAATTGTTTTTTAAAAGCCAATGTTGTTTCTCGTTGATTTCCAGGCTTTATTTGTCAAAGTGGCTCCTTACCAGTGCTTGGGCTGCATCTGGTCCCAAAGAGACAAGAAGGAGAACATGTCCCCCACCATCCGGGCCACCATCACGCAGTTTAATGCCATTACCAACCTGGTCATCATATCCCTGCTCTGCCGCCCCGCGTGTGCCACCTCAGGTGCTACGCCATCGCAGCGAGCTCGGATCATAGAGAAGTGGATCAGCGTGGCGCAAGTGAGTGCTGTGTTCTTCTCACTCTTGATCCCAACTGCTTGTCTATTGGGCATCGGAGTATTGAGTTTTTCCAAAAGAATTTCTTGATTTCTTTTTTTTCGGCAATTACGGGGGTTATATCAATGCGACTTTTCATTCAAAACTGATTTGTCAACTATAGTTATTGTCTGCATTAACAGAAACTGTTTCAGCATTTAATTTTTAGTGCAATGTGTGATTATGTGGACTGACCAATGAAGATAAGTTTTTTGCAGTTAATGGTGCTGCGTGTAATAAATTGATATTTGGACCAGTGAATGATTTTATAGTCACTTTATGTGATTTTTTCTTTTTTTTTATTTTCAGGTGAAAAAAATGATTGAATCTTTTTATGAATAAGGTTATAAGCCCGTAGCAGAACATATAAAAAAAAAAGTGAAGCTCTGTGAATTCCTCCTAGATGTACTTTACGGAATATACGCCATATAAAAAAAAATGACTGTCAACAAGTAATATTTGTATTTTTCTGCAGGACTGTCACCGTTTGAAGAACCTTTCCTCTCTCAAGGCAATCCTGTCCGCCCTTCAGTCCAATGCAGTCTACAGATTGAGAAAAACCTGGGCAGCAGTCAGCAGGTAAAGTCAGATTTTTATTCTCTTTTTACGTCACGTCTTGTATCATAATGCCCTTTTAATGAGGGTGGTGAACCTTCGTCAAGAGCAATGTTTGCAAATTACCTGCTTTTGGCTGACCCATATTACACAGAGAGGCGATGACCATTGCACCAAGCTAGTAAAATGTCACGGATAATTAAAGTTTAACTTTGTGTTTTCTGTGTGATATAACACCTGCTCTTGGTTAAAGTGCTCTGAACTATTAGAAAGAATGTCTTTTCATTGTTAGTGTATTTGTACTCGCTCTTGTGTTTGCAGGGACAGCATGGTTACGTTTGATAACCTCTGTGAAACCTTTCCTGATGAAAACTGTCTTCTGACCAACAGAGAACTTTTGGTGGAGGTGAGACCAAACTGGAAAAAAACCCAACAAACATCACGAAATTCAACCCACTTTACCAAAAGTAGCAAAATATATGTTCTGTTGTTGGAATTGGCAACTGCAAAAAAAAAAAAAAAAAAAATCCATACCGGGTGGGCCGCAATTTTTGCAACCTTTTAAAAGGCATTTTAAAATGTCCCAATTGAGTAAATAATTTTGAATAGTAATATATGCTCAAAACATTTATCTTCATCGTCATCATCATTATCGTTGTGTTCTTTCATTTTCTTTGATCTCAGTTTCAGCCATTTTGCTGTTCTATATGGCCTCATTTAACATTTTGTAATAATATGAAATGAAAATCTCTTAATAGCTTTGAAACTAAATAATTTTCCTAATACTATAATAGAATTTGCAACATCACTGCAAGTTCATCATTGCATTTATTCTGTGATAAACTAATACTGCATAACACTTGAAATTGTACAAACACAACAAATCAAAAATATTGATGGAATTTTCCACTCTGTACAGTAAATATTGTTCTACTACGTTGCCATTGTTCAAGAAGAACTGCCTTTTTGATCTACCTACATTTTTTTCAAGTTAATGTTTATCAGAGTAAGCCCATTGAGTTGTTGCGCCCACATTCCTTGAAAAAAAGATCTTCGGTGATCGTAACTGAGGCTCTCAAAAGCATTATATTAGCGGTGAGTGTGCAATGTGCATCCAGTCCAATGAAACCATCCACATATGTCAACTGTAAATGAATAACTCGTTTTAGAAACTGATTCCCCCCCACCCCTCTTTTAGTTGTTATCAAGAATCATTTTCAGTTCACATTGCTAGAAATATATCCTGTAAAATTGTAATTTGTTCCTTTTTTGCTGTTGTCTCCTTCATGCAACTCAAGTGTCCTCATGTCTCTGTGGGTCACCCTTTCTGCGCACGATAGGATTATTAAAAAATACTAATTACACCAAGGTCACTCACACTTATGCAATGGGTGCTCAAAACATGTCGAACGTGGCCTCATTCCCCTTTTCGAGGAAAACAATTAAACAGGATACCCAAGTTAATGTGTACCAAAACTCATTCTCTAAAGTTTAGAGGTCAGATTTTACACTATAAACTGGAATTATAGTTAACACTTGTGTGCGTGGATGTTATAAACCTCCGTGCACCCATTTAAATCTCATTTTGCTCAGCTAGAGCAGTGGATCATTTTGTTTACCTAAAATTCAAGTGCACATAGCTGGATAATATTTCTCCCGAAATAGCCAAGCCGTTTCGTATCTGGACAGCTATGCCTCAGGGAGGGAGCGAGAACTTTTCCACTTTTCGAAATGTAGATTTTATAAATAATACATGACAGGACGATGTAATGCCATTTTTGATTAATTTCCAAAATGAACCACGCAAAAAAAAAAAAAAAAAAATCACTGATATTCTCCTGCCCTGCAAAGGAGATGATTTCACATCACTGTGTGGTGCCTCGAACATGGCCGAGACTCCAAACTATCTTTGGCCCCCGGTCAGTGCTAAACAAGTTTCAAGTGGCCGCAGATCCACCAGGATTATAGGCCAGTAATAATAGACTCGAGCAGAGCGCTTTATGAGTCATCTGCGCCGTCTCCTGGGCTGAAACATGAGCCAGCCGTGCCACTAACGCCGACCGATATACCTTTAATGAAAGTAGGGCACGCATGCCATTAAAATGTAATGTGATTGAAAATTGTTGCTGACTACATGTGACAGAATTAACGTCGCCTCATAAACCACTTATTGTCTCTCTGCAGAATACTTCCAGTGGAGTGGTGCCTTACCTTGGCACCTATCTGACCGTCCTCACCATGCTCGACACGGCCCTGCCAGACACGGTGAAGGTAGAAGTGTCTGACGATAATTTATTTCATTGGCTCCTTTCCTCGTGATTCATTTTGTATTCCATTACATGATTTAAGGTTATTATCCCCGAGAGCAATTACAGCACATAGTCGGTAGCTAGCGCGACATAACAAAACAAAAAAAAAAAACTCCAGAAAACTCATTCCCACACTGCTTTTTATAGCTCATGACAAATAAATGGTTTGTTACGGGAAAATCCTGAATTTTCCACTTTTCACTCTTGCGGAGTGGAAAAAAGTCCCATGAAAAAGTCCAGTACTCTGAATATTAAATTAACGATGAACTTATTTTCTCTTATTCTTTACACTGCTTAAAATGAAGGAAGTTGTGCGTGTTTGTTTTATTTATATGATCGGTTTAATCATTTATTTTTGCAATAAATACATCAAAATGTAATGTTTTGACAGGGTGGACTGATAAACTTTGAGAAGAGGAGAAGGGTGAGTTGCTTCGATCCCGTTTTGTTTTACTCGATAAAAGTAAAATGCTATGCAAAGTTCTTCAAGTAAGGATAACGTTTTTTGCGTGTTTGGTATATCCAAAACATTTCTATTCCCGCAGGAGTTTGAAGTTCTGTCACAAATACGTGTACTGCAAGTGTCCTGTACTCAGTTCGACCTGCCTCATCACCCCAAAATTGCTGCCTGGATGCGAGGACATAAACTTCTCACTGACCAAGAAAGGTTCATTGGAGGACATTTTTTTTTTTTTTACCAAATTTCAAATAACTGACACTAGTGATAAACCTTCTTTGTGGTGTTATGCGACATATTTCATTTTTTTTTTTTATAAAAACCCATCCTGGATGCGAAGAGTATTTATTGGATATCCTACCGTGGAATATAACTTCATTACTGATGGTGTTATGAAATTTTTACAGCTATGAACTTTCAAGACAGTTGGAGCCTCCTGTGGACGTGTGTTCACCGACCACTTGGACCCACAGAACACTCACAAAGAAACTTTCCTCGTGAGTATCATGTGACACACGCACGCCCGCATCCACTTTCACACAGTGTACCATCCCAGAATTTTTTTTTTTCATGCCGCATGATTTGTAAGGCTCCGCATGAATTGACGCAAGATCTTATTTTAGTCTCTTGACTGTAAGCGATGGATCCAAAAAGCTCCCAGCGGACCAGATCAGTGTATCATCTTCAGGATCGAGTGGTTCTGAGTTGGAGGATCTGTCCTCTCCAAACTCGGCCTGTTCCATCAGACTGCAGGTAAGCCGTGCTTATGAGCGAATGAGTCACCCACAAAGAAATAAATAAATAAATAAATACAAAATTCAAACACAGAACTTTAAAATGTGAAGTAGACCTACTGAATTCTGACCTGATTCCTTGCAGTCCTTCCACAGTTCTTACAACAACGTGTCCGAGGTCTCCTCTCCTTCCTCATCCTCTCCATGCTCCTCGACGGCCTTGTCACCGGACTCGCAAACTCCCTCCGGCTCGTCTTCGGACTCCCTCTGCTCCTTTTCCACTTCCTGTGTCACGACGCCGCTCTCGGCCGCCTCCTACCACCAACGTTCCGTATCCATGACCTCTCTGCCCGTCTACAACCGGCAAAGCGCCGACTCCTGCATTGTGAGGGTCAGCGTGGACCTGGGCCACAACAATGGAAACATGTACAAGAGTGTCTTGGTGAGTTTTCCTGTTCCCGCCATTTTTTGAGGGAGGGGGGGGGGGCTAAGCTTTGCCTCAGATAAAAAAAGGTTGGATTTGCCTCACGATTCCTCAAGATTTTCGAGCTCACAAAACGTCTCATGCATGTCATCTCTTGAAGTCTTTGTTCTGTGTGGTTCTTTGTGTTTCCATAGTTGACCAGCCAGGACAAAACTGCCCATGTGATTCAGCGGGTTTTAGAGAAACATCACCTGGATCACATGAACTGGCAGGAATTCACTTTGACACAGCTCATCTCGCCAGAGAGAGGTCAGAATATACAATTTTTGAGTTCACCTCGGCAGTATAATAAGAAAAGAACGTCGTCTTTACAAAGACGACAAGACTTGTTGATTGACACCGGTGGTGTTAATCATAGTCAGGGGAAGTCGATTTAAAATGATCGATGTAAGTTAGGTGATTGTCGTCAACACATTTTGTCCTTTCGATCCGTAAGTGTAACAACATACTCCGTGTCTGTTTTCAGAGTTGCTCATACCAGACAAAGCAAACGTCTTCTACGCCATGTCAACTACTGCAAACTTTGATTTTGTCCTGCGTCGGTTCCACAAAGGCCACAAGAAACCGCTAAGAGCCACTTCAAGTCTCGGACGTTACACGAAATAGAACCGCAAAAGTGACTTGTGGAATTTTCTATGGTTGCGAAAAAGAAACCTTTCTTGATCCTCTTTTGCTGGTAAACAAAAAGGAGAACATGAGAAGCTCTTATGGTAAAAAAGATGTTGAAAAAAAAAATGTGGGCAAAAAAAAAGCACTTTATGAATAATTGTCACAACAATGGGGACTAACTAAACTTTCAAATATACGATGTGTGGTGACTTTCTGGAGGGATGAACGGTGTTCTAGTCACATTTAGCCACTTGATTAGGCACAGCATGACTTTCTTAACAAAGCTGACAATGCTTTTGAGTGACACTTTCACTTCTGGTGCAGGATGGTTAGGATTTATTTCTCATGCTTTGGTTGCAATGAGAGGGGCACATCTCATTCTGAGTCTGTGCATTTCAAGCAATTTTTCTTTTGAAACAAAGCATTTTCGTCTTTGTAAAAGTAGTTTTTTCTCCTTCACGTCTTCTCATCAGATTGTATCAGTGTACCTAATGTTGTGGCCAGGCTGCGTATATTATTATACGAGGTTATATTGGGGATCAAATGTGTGACGAGCGCACAAAGAATTTTTTGGGGAATTATCCTCATGTCACCTATGACACCTGGCAAGTGAGTGGCGGATTATTTACCCGGGAGCACCATGTCCCCTGGCCATTTTCACGGCAACTACGGCTGCTCAGAGATTTGGCATATTTGGATGACGGCCCTGACCACAAGGTTGGCATTCCCCAGTCTGGTAACCATGGCAGCAATTGCAACTTTGATGGACAGAACGAGATGCACATACTGTACCTAAAGCGTGTGATTATTGAGAGGAGCAGTTTTTCAGTGTTGGTTCTTTCGACTTTTAAAGTTTATATGTTTCATTGTGTGGTGTTTTAATCCCACTGTTGTTCACGTCAATCCTATTCTGATTGCACCTTTATTTTTTTTCCCCTCGGTAACTTCACTTTTCACCAATTTGAAAACCTACACTGAAAAATGGGTGCCTAATTTTAAATGTTACTGTTTTCTTCATGATATGGAGGGTGTTTCAAATGTATAACAAAATGTTTAGCAAATATATTTAACGAAAGCATAATGCCTGAAGACAAGTTGCACTTGTTATCATTTCAGTAGTGCTTACTGTACAAGTTTGTCATAATATATCTAGTACAAGGACACTATTTGCTAAAGTTGAATTCATTAGTAAACATGCTGTCTATTAAGAGATTCTTAACGCTGTTAAATTAATAAACAATGTTTAAAAATAAAATACCTCACTCCCTTCTGCTGTATAGGTAACTCTTTTAACAACCCGTACAAAAAAATGTTCTTTGGTCACTTATGACAAAAATCAATAATTTGTATGTGAGCCTTTCGGGTTGATGAGATGTCAAGTGATAATAAGAAAACGAGCACAGTACTTTAATGGCAAATACCAAGAAAATTTAATAATTAAAAATAAATACAGTTTGAATGATTGGGGGAATCTGATTCACTGTATTGTATTATTTGCCTTTTTTTTCATTGTATGGCAATATTGCCGAGAATTTTAAATTGAAAAAAACTTCCAAAAAAATCTGCTCCAAATTAAATATTTTATCTCAAATCTTGTTCTGCCAAACAATTGAGCAGGCATCGGTCCTCGAAACGAGTTTGTTGCTTTCTTAATGTGCTCTTAACCAATTGGTTAAACTGCTAATTAAAGGATTAATCTGAATGATGATGTCTCTAAAAAATATTTCTCAATACAAATACAACAAGTCTCCGCCACTGTGAACGAACACAAAAACAAACTAATACTGGTAAATTACTGTTGTGCTTTCACAAAAATGTCCACCAGATGGTGGTCAATTGTTGCATTTAACCCACTTGCAAGCTCCTGTAAAACAGCAGCAATGATATTGAGTCGCCACCTCGAGGCAGAAAACATCCTGGTTGCATTCACAAGAATTTGGAAATGCCATCAAACATTAATTGAGGCGTTTGTATGTTGTCCATACGTTTAGAGGAGCATAATTTTTCCACTGCTTGTGCCGCTTATGGCATCAAAACACATAATTCAACCCGGCTAGAAAACTGCTGGTTGGCGCGGTGGAGTCACAGTGCAGAGGTCCAGGGTTCGATTCCGGTTCCAGCCTTCCTGTGTGGAGTTTGCATGTTCGCCCTGCCCCTATGTGGGTTTTCTCCGGGTACACTGGTTTCCAAAAGCATGCATGGCAGGTTGATTGAACACTCTAAATTGTATTTGGAAAAGATGATCAGTTTTTATGAATTGCTTATATTTTTTTTAGTTTTTAAAAAATAATTTTGTTGAATATTTTTATTTTCCTGATATTTTTTCCATAAAACAACTTTAAAAAGGGAAAGAAATCGAAGTAACCAGTAACCCCCCCCACACAATATATATATAAAATTAAAAAAAACTCAAACAAGGACATTCTGAAAAACAGAATTTTTTTTTTAACAAACTGGTGAGAATATTGCAAAAAAATAAAAACAATTCTGATATTCTGAAAAACTAAAAAAAAAAATCCAAAAACAGGAAATAAAAATCTGAAAAACAGTAGAAAATTATCCAGAATTTTTTTTCATCACTGGCCTGAAATAAAAAATACCCGCCCTCAAAAAAACCCCCTCCAAAATATTTTTTCATCCCCAAGTGAATGCAATAAGCTTTTGTACCATAGTACATGCTGGCATGACATTTTTTTTCTACCCAGTAGAGGTACAGGAATTTCCATGTGTGGCTGTTATTTGATTGGGATGCACAGGTCAGCATTTCTTCCGGAGAAACAGTACACTGCACCCATCTCCCACTTTCTCATGTATTATGTATGTGTGTGAGGTTCAGCCGTGTGTGCAAAATGGAGGTTGTATCCGCGATACCCTCCTTCCTTCAGTGTAGTCGGGTCCTTCAGATATGATTTTCAAGGTCTTATCTGGATTTGTCAAGGAAATCGCTCGCGCAGCTCTCTAATGAAGATTGATGAGATGTGGAATTTAAATCCATGATGCTAACCACTGCTGACCCAAAAGTGTAGTAAGAAGTCAGAGACCTGTTTGTTTGCATTCTCAAAACTATCCCTACCTCATCTTTTGGGCCTCATAAACACAATATTATAGTCTTGTGGGGTCACAATTGTGTCTCAGTTCCGTCTTCTACTTTGTTTGTGCATAACAGGATATCATCAGCCGCAACATAGAACCCTACTGGTTTAATGTCTGCCTAATGGTTCTGAGGTGTGGAGCAATTGGTTTCTCCTAAAATCACCCCGGGAAACATGTTGGGCAACATTGTTGTCACATCTCTTTTCAAGCTTCCTTTGTAAAACTGAAGACATGCCGCTGCCCTCTACTTCACCTCCCAAGAGGACTTTCAGCTGTTTTTACAATAAATAACCAGATGAGTCACTGTGTGTACTGTATATGTTCACGTCATGTCTTTTATCGCTGATTTAATGCTTAGTTTTTTAGCTGCGATATATACTCTAGATGTTCACTTGTGCCCACCGGCTGTAAAATGTGCTTCGAAACCAGGTCAGTGCTTTGTTTGAATGTGCACACAGTTGATAAACACAGCCTTCTTCCCCATTCCTCGAAGAGGAAGCTGAAGGTCACACCGGTGTTCAAACATACACCTCACACACAATGAAATATTAAACAAGGACTTTCATTTGAAATGGGTCCTCTGAGCAGACACGTACACCTCCGACTTGTGTGTGAAACGAGTTCTTGCACCATATTATTATGTGCGTACAATTGAGGATTTGCATAAAGGGTTGGATGTGAGTCCCCACTTCTATGCAGAAATGACACATGTGTGTGCATATTCAAACTGACGCGAATGTGCCTGTATGGGTAGCAGCTTTTTTTAATCAGCTTTAAGCTCTGAAATAAATACCTGTGTGTGTGTGCGTGCATATATATATATATATATATATATTTATATATATATATATTTATATATATATTTATATTTAGGCACGTAGGCATGCTTGTAGACATTATCTTTATGGTTAAATTTCTACCGTGGATCAGTGTGTGCGTGCATGAATGAGTGTGTGTGGCAAGTGAGAGAGTGAGCCTCCCCCTGCGTGAGTCATAAAGTGACGTGAACGGCCTTGTGTCACTCACACGCTTGGCCTCAGCACATGGCTCTCAGACAACACACTCCCAGCCTTCACGTGCTGCGTTTCTCCCCTTCCTTTCTCACACCCCTCGCCGGCTTTTACTGAGAACCCACCTTGGCTCTGCCTACTGCGGCACAAACCATGCAACAATTAATTTATTTTACTGCTTCCTGGTAGTATTTTTCGTCTTTTTTATTTTTTTTTAAGTATTTCCAGTCAACATTTAATGAAATGTATTTTTATTCCGTGCAGGTTCAATGTGTTCCGTTCTCTTGTCACTATGGCAGCTTCTTTTGGAGCTTGTTTTATTAAGATGTTAAACTTGTGCACCCGGCGAAATGCATTTATTTGATAGTTGAGCTAAAGATTTCGATAATGAAAAGATGACTGATTAGGAACTGAGGGAAAGCAAGGGAAAAAACAAGTTCCTGTGAGGAGCGTTTCCTCGAAAAGTATATGGGTCACATGAAATTTGGAAGCGTGTCGACAAGCTCACACGACCTCACTAACAGTTTTCCGTTCATGAAATGTGCTCTGCGCTCTCATTTTCAACATATTTCAACAAAGATTCAAACATCCTAGCTTCTATTTGCCTCCGACTGAGGGTGAAGTTGACCTTTTTCTTGTCTTACATAAATAAAATAATTACAGCAGACTTTACATTAACTTCGAAGAGACTGGTTGAAATCACTCAGTTTGAGGGCGCTGGCTGTGTCATGTGCAAATACAGCAAACACATCGCAGAAAGAATCCTTTATGCTGAGAAAATAATTTGAACTTTTAAGTATGTGTCACTTAATATAAACGTAATGCTGTTACTGGATGCTAATGTTTGCTAACACTGCAGCTTTGCTTACCTTTTGGATTTGACATTTCAGTGTTTTGAGGTGGAAAATGGAGCATTTTAGCCAAGCCTAGCAGCCAAATTGTTGACAGAGGAACTTGGTGTGGGGCTAGTATCCCAATCAAAAGGCAAAATTCATGAACTTCTATCTTACAGGCACATTTTTTGAAGAGAAAAACCCATTTAATTTCAAATGAAAGTGAACAACAGCATTACAACAATTTATGTCTTTGAAAAACCACAATATTTAGAAAATAAAACATTAACAAGGTTTATTCATTTAATTTTTTTCAAGTTCGGCGGGCCGGATTAAAACGTTCAACGGGCTGCATGTGGCCCCCGGACCATAGTTTGCCCACGCCTGTTTTAAGGGGAAGTCAACCCAAGAATTTTCTTTATAAGATTATATTCTACGCAGGCCCACTCGTCCAAACACATCATTCTGATTAATATTGCGTTGATGGAATATAAGCCAAGCAGAAAAATCCAACTATTTTTAGCAATATCAAGGGGCGGCCATTTTGTCACTTCTCTCAACTGAAAGTGACATCACCAATCATGGCTCATTTTCAGAGAACAGGAGTAATCATACCTCATATCAGGGGATTGGGTCGCCATGGCAATGACGATTCATCACACCACTCCGAACAACTGAGCTCTTATTATGTGCTATTAACAACACAGGAGCTTTTAGTTACATGCTGTTAACACTGCAAACATAAACAACAGGTGGTATTGTAAATGTTCCACTTCCAGTGTTCTGCGCCCTCGGCGCAGCCTGTTTGCATAAAAGCTCGTCTGCAACGCTGTGCTTTATGTAACCGTCAGTTTGGGGCCGAGTGAAGGTGTTACAGTAACACGTTGTGCTCTGACTGCATGTGAGCAACAACTCACATGGGGCCTGCAGCTCACCCTCCTTCCTCCCCCTTCAGGTGTTTGGATTAGAGGAGGAAGGACGGTGGGGGGGGGCATTACTGAGAAATCCTTTTTTCCGTCTGCTCCAGCTTCATAATTTGTGTGTCGCTTTTAGGGATGTTTTAGATACGCACACTAATATGCTTCAATTGGTCTTGGAATTTTAAAGAGTGCATCATCAATAGCTATCAGAAATTATGTTCAGTTAGAATTGTTACTGTCATGAACACAGAAGCTCTAACATGTGAGAGACCCGCATGACGAGTACCATCATGACCCTGTTTACTCTTGTTGCAGCAGGAACAAAGTGCCATTTCTTGCCAGGCATTGCAACAGTGTGTAGCAAAACGTTTGCCACCACAAATAAATTTTTTTGACAGTGTCCTAAATTTCCATTGCACACTCAGCAGTGAGCACAACACAGTTGGGAACAATGCCAACCCCTCACACTTTTTTTTTTTTTATTGTAGATAGATTACAATAGGACACTGTTTATGAGGTTATTGCTTCAGGAGGCCACCCTTTTTTGGACTTTTATTGTTATTCAGCTCATTCTCCAATGACTTGTGGAAGAAACAGGAAGTATTGGCTTTTTGTGCTACAATATAAACATTGAAGACAATGGGTGCAGTCTTACCGGCGTGCTATAGAAAGACACACCTTGCCATGTCCGTGTGCATGGCTGATTCCCTGCAGGGGGCTGTGCGATATCAACAGTTGTTGAGGATTTGACCTCTAAATTGGTTTTCTGGATGTATTGACCACTACAGGGGCTCCGGTAAGAGAGCACAAAGTCTTCAGTAGAACTCAACACTTTAATCAGCTTCACTGAACAGAGAGACTGAGCTGAAAGAAGAACGAAAACGCTAAACAGGAAACGGAAATATGAAACGACCCTTCAAAATAAAAGACAAGCCTTTCAGAATGAGACAATTAAACGTCACACGTTAAACGACTCGAATAATTCTTAACAACAGTCAAATCATTGTCACTCAATTAGTCCAAACATTCCCAGTGAGAAGTTACAAATATTTATTTGCCATTGATGACAGTGGTACAACAATCTCACCTGATGCCATTCATTCAACACAATAAGTCTGACAAAGTTCTTTGTGAATGTTAATTCACGGGCCGAGAAATGGACCAGAACACAAGTCCATTGGATGCTCTACTTAACAGTCACTTGAACCAGGCCGGCTCGAGACAGATGGATGTGCCTGTTGACACTAATCCACAGTATGAGGTAATGGAGTTAGCTTGTGTTTGTGCACCGCTTTGGGTCTTTGCTGCCACTCCTGACTTTCTGACTGACCTACTTAACCAGCAACTCACGTGGCACAAAGGCAAGCATACACGCGCGCACACGCACACACGCACGCACACGCACACACGCACACGCACACACTCGGCCCGTGTTTCTTTCCGAGAAGCTAAGGGATCATAACATATGGCGTGCGTGCGTGCGTGTGTGCGCGTGTGTGTGCGTGTGCGTGTGCGTGTGCGTGAGTGTGTGTGTGAGTTGGTCAAATTGAAGTTAGTTCAGTTTGTATACCTGTTACTCAAGGGAAATGTTGTGCTACACTGATTTAATCACCTTCTTGGAACCGGATGCAAATGAGATTTAACTGCTATGTGTTGATTTAAAATTTATGCAGGGGACACAAGTGTTGGTTTGTGAAACCTGAGCAAATACAAAAAAAAATAAAAAATAGAAAAGACATTCCGATGGGTTAAATTAGAAGGGAAACTGTATAGGAATGCATTTCAAACTCCGACCTAATATTTTGGAACAAACAAGATAAAAAAACTAGAAGTACCCATAAATGTCAGTGTCCTTCTTGTCCAATCAGGGCCAAAACTATTTAGTCTGAGTTTTAATGACTTTGCCTCTATACACCAGCAACAGATCAGACTTTGGTAGAATTCACCTAAAAAGCCTTCCATGATCTAAAATTATTTGAACAGATGAAACCAAATTCAAGTTGTATCAGAATAACGGGAAGATGGAAAAGGAAAGTAGCCATTTATGATATAAGGCATACCACATTGTGACGAGAAATGGAATGAGCTTGATTTTGTTGTTGTTTGTTGTTGATCGTGTGACTACTCATCCAAGGAGCAAAATCATCACTTGTGCTTATAGGCCTGTACCCTCCAGAGTTCATTTCCCCATGAAACCATGTCGGATTATCCGCTGTGATTAAGTACGTTAACCGCTAGAATACTTGTGGCTCAAGCAATGTGCTATCAGTGAACCCTAAAAGACCGCAGTAACTGTTCCACTGTGTACTCAAATTGTGTTGAACTGTGTAATGCATTAACTCACTTATTACACTGGCAAAATCCCTTTCAATTTCCTCATTGTGTTTCCTCACTTTTCACCTTGACAAAAATAAATCCGAAAGATGCTTCAGGGTGACAGATGGCGGGATGGATATGATAGATGTGAAGCACTGAAACATGTGATACAAGTTATATCATTGTCTGGGAGCTTATTGGTCTGCATGGGAAGGCATGTAAAATCCATTCCTGTGGTCTGTTACGTTGACATGGCAGGAAGCCATCGCTGTGATGGCAAGTTGGTGGTTAGCAACCTGTGGCAAAATTGTCAACAGGGGAATGAATGTCTGTGCCGGATTTAGAGTTGTGGGCCTTCAGTGTTGTCGCATATCGTGCTGCCAGGCAGCACGGGGTCTACTGGGAGAGTAATTAAGAGGATAAAAAAAAAGGACACAATTTTAGTGTAATATCATACCATGTTCTTTGGATTATTTGTATGTGTTGCTGTTCCATGTGTGTTTAAGTAGCCATTTATTAAAGATTTTTACTGACCATCACATCGATGCTAATTCCCTTTAGCCCTTTAGCTATGGTGAGCTACATTATATGTTAGCATCCAGCTATGGAAAAAAAAACATGGATTTTAAAATATAATTAATATATTTCTTTATGTTTAATTATTAATTAATTAATTATATATATAATTATATAATTATAATTATTATTAATAATAATTTTAAATATAAAACATTTGATTCTCTTTTGTTTTATGTTTCAGTTTTACAATCAACTTTAGCGAGGGAGTGAGACATAACTTGAAGTAACAGACTTGTCTCTGTGATAAAGTGAGAACAGGCGTTAATGAATACTTTAAGAAGGGTGTTTTAATAAGTTTAAATTGTGTGTCAGGGGGAAATGCCTCTCTATATCACAGTCTTGAAAGTATCGCTCGAGTTTGACTGCAATACCCCTCGTAGTACCTCTTAGGCCAAAAAGGCCATTTTATGGCCATTCATCATACGAAGGGCATAAATAAATAAAATTTCTCCCCGGTGCAAGCCTGGGCATTACAGGAACTTGCCCTTTTCGAAGCAGTTTGTCATTGGCTCCTCAACTTGCATGCCAGGTTTATTTTACAGACAAAAGAAAAACACGTCTTCACATAATTGCACACCGATTGTTTAAGAAAATTCCCCTTGTGCTGTGATGATCAGTGCAATGTTTTGTTTTACGGTCAGTGTCATTATCATCCTTCCGCGTTTGAATAAGAGGTTCTGGTGAGACAGACCATGCAAGTTGGATTACTTGAATGACGTTCTGTGAAGTGCTGGATAGGACAAAAATAAGATTTACTGCTTGCAATTATCAACAATGTCTCAGATTCAGCATAAAACCTCACATGTCAAAAAGTTTCATACTCACCCCCCCCAAAAAAAAGCCTCCTCACTAAAAAAAAAAAATCCTCAAACAAATCCCAAAACAAGCAAGCCCGAATATCTATCACTTTTACTTTCAAAAACCTTCTCACACCAAACAAAATTTCAACGTCACCAAAAAAAAAAAAAAAAAAAAACCCTCTCAGATCCTGGAGGGCCGCTATCCTTCATGTTTTAGATGTTTCCCTCCTCCCAACACGTTATTGAAATGATCACGCTCGTTATCAGGCTTCTGTCCAGCTTGCTGATGACCTGATCTTTTGACTCAGGTGTGTTGGAGGAGGGAAACAACTAAAACATGCAGGATAGCGACCCTCAAGGACCGCAGTTTGACACCTGTGTCTTACACTCACCAAAACACCTACAAGAAAAAAATGTCAGACTAGGGTTATATTATTTTAGGATTTTTTTTTGTGTGTATATTTTGTTTAAATAAATGATTTGTAAATTCAGTAAGGTGTAATTGGTTTGATAGAGCAGCTTTGTTACCTTATATTGCTTTTTATTTTTCAATGGTACTTTGAGTTCACTCATTAGTTTTAATCTTAGTTTTAGTTTTTTTTTGTGTTGTGTTTAATCTTACGCAGTAAATTATAGTAAACTACTATTCTGAAAAAAAAACTTTTGACCTTCCTTCTTCTTCATGAATGTACAGCAATAAATCTATCTATGATAGAAAGTATACAAATAGTAAATATGCCTTTTTTTCTTTTTTCTAAAAAAATATGTCCATTTGTAATATTTTCTATTAAACCAAACTATTTTGTAAACAGCAAGAGCTGTGCAATATTCATATGTCTAGTTGTTTTTTTTTTTCTTCCCGGTCCTACAGCTGCTCCTGTTCAACTTTAACCTCTATCCCCCTTGGGAAATGTTTGCTTCTGAAACCTGAAGCCAGAAACCTACACAAGATGGACAGAGATGTCAAGAGCCTCTCTGGTCTCACTAACCTGAGGCCTGACCGCTCACTTTCTTGCCAGCTTTTCTGACAAACTGGATCTAACTGGATAAGAAAGTAGGTCTATGTGGCTTTGTGGCACACATGGTTATGCCGTGACACACTCTGGACTCGTGGGCGTGTTTGCGTTTGAACAACGTGAGGCACAGTGAGAGATGACGAAACGTGAGCTGAAGGTATACAGTGTTTAAGGCTGCAGTGCACATGCACGCTTATTTTCTACACTGTATGCACAGCGTACAAAAAATGTCATGCCGCAGCGGCCTGTAGTATCACCACTGCATGATCTTTTGCACAAAAACTTTGAAGAACATATGAAGTGATTATGGAAGTTCCTTCCTCTTTTTTGACATCTTTCAGGTCACTTTTAGTTTAGTTTACAAAGATAAAGAGGATGATTCATCGTCATTGATATCAACTCCATCTCCAGCTCCTTTCTCTGAATATTTTCATTTTGCTGAGTTCCTACTTAAGACTGTGATTTAACTTCCTTGGGAATCATCTTGTCAGTAATTCTACGAAGAAGAGATGCATTTGCACAGTTGATACCACGTTTCATGCAAGTTTCACTTTTTCCTACATTGTTCAGTCGTTCAGTCCATAAACGGTGGAAAATACCACAGGTGGGATCAGTACACATGTATGACTACTGTTAATTTAGAACAGGGGTCACTAACTTTTTCTGAAACTGAGAGGTACTTATTAATAGGAATGATACACATTTTTAAAATAACAAATTTACACAACTACTTTATTCAATATGCCACCTTATTCTTTATTATTTTAATATCAATAATTTATAATAATCAACTTTGTGCATTGGGTGGAGTTTTTTTTATTTGGGTATTTTGCTCGACTAGCGCAGGTAGAAGAAGACATTTACGCCATTGTGCGCCGTTGTGGGCGTGAACGCAGCTGACTCCCCGGCCAAAATGAATCGGCTCCCAGCTGATTCCCTTTAATTCAGCGCTGAGAGATGCGCTGCGGCCAATTAAAATGTCATAAAATAACACAAATTAAAAATAAATTACATTAATATTTTATATACTATATACATATTTTTAAATTTACAAAACTTCACAAGTCCGAAGTGAAAAGTTCTTGGAGGCTAAAATGTCAACACTATTTTGGATGGATACATTATTACCAATTGCAATAACGTTCCAAAACTTGACAACATCTAAAACCAGGAAATCACCCGAATTATTGACTAGGAATTGTATTTCCAGCATGTGGCACACTGGCCCAACTGCTCTGCCCTGATAACGGAAGGTTGTGGTCATCCACAAACACCAATGGTCGCGCACTCAGCTGCTGTTAGGCCCTCGTAAATATCGCCCTTTAAATTCCAATCTGGGGACAAATTAAAACTCACGCTGTCATTGCTGTGTTTCTGCTCATTTCATCTCGCTTGACTCCAGATCCCCCCCAAATTTTTTAGCGCCTCCTTAAAAGGCACCTTTGCTTCTGTAATGCCACGGCACAAACCCTGTTGAAAACGCAACCTGTTGATTGAAAACGGCTGCTCTCGAGAGGGCCCACCACAACGACATGACATTCCTGCCGTCGGCTGGTGGAATCAAAGCCAAGCGGGACACGTGACTGCAGTCAAGTCTGCTGTTTTGTGATCCAGCTGGCGCTGTATATGGTCAGGATTCTTGGAGCTCGGAGCAGATTTCCTCTCAAGTACATCAGGGTGGAAAAAATGGAAGGGGAGGAGGGTGTCCAGGGGGACACAGCCCTGTTAGGAAGGCCGTATTTGAACATTGCGAAAGCCTTGTCGAAGGCAGCCGACAGCACCTCTTTTACCCCACAAACAGCTGTTTTATCATGGGTGGGTTCGCTCAAGGCTATGCGGTGTTAAAAGCTACTTTGTGGATAAGTCAAATAAAAAGGTGGGGCCTTGCTGAAGAAATTGGGTGTAGCTGACCTACATTTTGCCCGTCACTTCTAGCATGCATGATGTGGTATAACGTGAAAACTCACAGATTATTATGTTTTTTTTTTTTTTCAAATACTGTGTGTAAAATACCATATAAGTCTAATAAAAGAGAATAGCCGAGGGTCAAAGGTTAGATTTCGCGTACCGTCTCATATGAATCACGATGTCACGCTACCTAATTTAATACAAGCCTATTTACACTCGTCACATTAAGATCACTTGCGCAAGTGAGTTGAGAAGAATTCAATAGCCATCTTCGTATAATATTTGTGATCAAGACAAGGGTGGTCCTCATTTACAGTAAACAACGAGATTTTCCGCATTGTCCATGAGGAGGAAATCACATTTTGTTGATGCTCTGAATTTGCTCCATCCAAATGAATTCATTGAATTTTTCCAGACGGTGTTCATTTCATTAGGACACAAGTCTCTGTTTTTAAGGAATCAGCAAGTAGCCGTTTAAAAAATTTCAATCAAATGGTACCTGAATTTGATTCTTTCGGGATTTCTTATCAAATACACTAAGAGATGGTTATTTCTTTGATTTTTATTTTTTTTTTAAACGTATTACTGTGATTGGACGTTGATTCTATCCTGTACTTCAACACTGCACATTTTTGGTTTAATAAACTCTCATGGATCTATTTTGGGAATACTGACCCGGGTCTAAAAATATTCACGTATGAGCTGCTAATCAGATCCCCGGATAACACAATTAGCTAAAAATGTTTGTGCGTGTAATGAATGGTTCTTGAGAATAGTGGACAAATCTTTAGCCAGACAATCTTTAGCCAACTGCCATTATTTATAGGAGGAAAAAAATGATTCTGGGGTCGGTGCTATCTATTCTTGGATGTGCAGGCACTCCAGAGGCCCATATAATCAATAAACATGTACATTTACCACGTGTTAAGAATTGCGACCTGCGTCAATAGTGCTGACTAGTCAGTCATCGTGTCAATTTGCAGTGACTACAAATAAATATGCTTGACAGGATAAAGTGTCAGAAATCTGTTACAGTTAACTACCACCCAAACTCTAACATCTATCTTCAGATATCCTGAAGGGCAAATCAATAAGGTTCTCAGAAAAAGAGAAATTATCCCTAAAAATGTAGAAGAACGTGTTTAAAATTGTGACATGTAGAGGAGTGGCGAGGGACACAATAGGTTTGCTAAAAATAACATCCTTGAGAAAAATGCATGTCTAACTCTGCTTTTTGCACAACTTCTGTTTTTTTTTTTAATAAGGAATTGAATGGCAAAATTCAAAAATGTGTGTGAACCATGAATGCCTAAAAATTTTTTTTTTATCTGTTTCTTTTCAGGAATGAATTCTAACTTCATTGACTTCAGAGAACCACAATTGACCAACAACAACAATTACTGGTACAGGCAAGGCGCGAACTAATACGATTAAAATACACTCGAGCCTTGCTATTAATTTTGACTTATTCATGACCTTGTTTAATTGAATTCCATGGTGACTTGCAAATAACCGCAAATACTTTGTATAATTACACTGACACGTCCTTTGGATCTCTTTGTGTGTGTGTACAGCCGCATTCCTCGTTGAGAGAATTTGAAACAAACACGTGTTAGATGTCCAGATCCGTGCTTTATCATCATGACACAATTGTTGTTCTTTGATTCATCTTCCCTGCCGCACCTTGCGCATTCTTAACACCTTATTGACAGCCCAGCCAAACACTGCATGCACCAATAACACGTATGACTGCGACTTTCCACAAGGTCACTGCGGTTGGAGCGCTTCCAAAGACAACAGTAAGCGCGACACATGACCAATTGCCATTTCCACGAAGCTCCGAGAAGTCAAGACATTTTCGACTGAATCACGTGCATTTTGCCTCGAAAAGGTTGACCGACTTGAATGACGAATGAGCTAAATTAAAAAATGCTTTCAAAATATATTTCCAAGTCTTTTGTGTTTCTACTCTGGCTGAAACACACAACATGTGACTGCTGACCTAATTTTCCAGGCGGATGAGGAATTGAAAACAAAAACATTGGCAAGTGAGGCTAATTTGCCATGAGTTAACCCGCCCCTCATGTACAAGCGCACGCGCACACACACGCACACATAGACACACATTACACCTTCGTGGGCCCCTATTGGAATCAAAACAAACATTCCACACTCACCCAGCCCTGATCTCAGCGTAACACAGGCGGCTATGTTACTCAACTTTAACTACAGGCAGCACAGCGGCAATGTGATTGTGTAATATCTTAAACATGCGTTCCAACCTACACGACAAGTCTTCCCCCTCCAGTCGAGGTTGCCAAGCTGAACAAATAACACACTTAGAGCAAAGCACAAGCACCATGTTTTCTTTTCCGCATACGTTACAAACTTGAGGGGACTTTGACGGTCATCTGTGTTCAAACTAAGGATGTTTGCAAATGGCTTCATTTAAAGGATTTAAAAATTTAAAAGATTATTTTTTTTCCCCCTTTTTTTTATTGAACAAAAACTCACCAATTTTGAAAACAAGCTCATCGTCAATATTTACTAGAAATAGACCGGCCGATTATGGGTGCGTTGGCCTTTTTTTAAATAAATCTGATGGCCAATAATAGATCATTTTAAAATTGTGTAAAGTTTAAGGAACAATTTTTTTATTTAATTTATTTATAATATATTTTCTGTTAACTTTATTCGAGATTCTACTGGCGCTACGGACATTCTGAAGCAAAGATAAGTGAAATATTCTTATTTCCGGCAATTTAAAATTTTTATTTACCGTGGAAAACTACAGGAAGCCATTGTTTAAGTTTTCATTTCACTTTTTAAGACATGCTGAAATTATTATTAAAAAGTATTATGATAATTAGATCACTTAAAAAAAAAAATCAACACATCTGGAAAAATTGCTCAATCAACATTTACTTAAAGACAACAAAAAAAGTTTCTACAAAATTAAGTGTATTAATTATAATTATTTTTTTTAAATATCCGTTGCCAATATTTTAATGGTTGTGTTTGTCTATACGTGCCCAGTGACTGTCTATAGGTACCAGTCCAAGGTATACGACGCCTCCAGCTGGGAAGGGCTCCGGCTCACTTACGACTCAAAAGAAGATAAGCGCAAAAGAAAACCTAGCAGTAAATCAAAGTCGCTGCGATCATTGCTGGCATGTGACTTATTCACGGGTTAGTTGCGTGACTTGATTTTATTGTGTTGGCTTTAATATCGTTATAATCATGCTTTGGAGTTGGATGTGGATTTACAGTATGGGCCTTGTGATCTGTTTCATGAAAAGTGTCTTTGAGTGTTGAGATCCAAAAATGTATTATTATTTCAATTATTAGTGACTGCTGACCAGGGAAGTGTGTTAATTTGCCTTTTGCCTAAAATGAGCTTGGATAGGCTCCACTAACGCGCGATTCTGAACGGGATAAAAAGTATAGTATAGAACACAATGAATTATTTACAAATCTAGTTCTATACTTCGAAGCCTTCCCAAAATTTCCAGAAATACAATTGATGCATTATGCCCAAGATTCTTTATATCATCTGTCCTGACATGTCCTCCTTCGAAGTGTGTTACATGGTCGTTGTTCCCTGCTGTGGTGAGATTACGGAAGGCTTTGAAAGGCTCAGGTGGAGCAGCACAAGAGAGGTGATTGAAACATAACAACAAAATTTGTGCCGTTTTGTCAAGCTGCCCCTCTCACTCCTTTTCTCATCACTTCTCATACGTAACCTGTGAGTTGCACCATAGTTGGGGAAGGGGAGTACAGGTGTGTGTGGGGGGGGGGTGGAGCTGCATGATTAGCAAATGGTTGTTGTGTTGTTTTTTTTCCCCCTGTAGGCTGCAGTTAGCAAGTGGCCTTGTGGCCTAAGAGGAAGGAAGCCCACGGGGTTGAAAGACACAGTCGTCTCTTTGTTTGCACTCAATGTTTCCCACTCGTTCCTTGTGCCCTCCGGGCCTCCATCATTAGTCATTCGGCTGCAAACACTCTTGACTGTCTGCTACTGCAGATTCATGCATGTCTTTGGCTGGTTCTTCTCATCATAGCAAGAAAAACATTGTGTGTGTGTGTGCGTGTGTGTCTGTGGGTGTCCTCCGTTTTAATTACGGGGTGCAGAGTAGAGAGTGTCTTTGCTCCATGGGTGTTGTTGAGGATTCATGTTTTTTTTTTTTTTTCAATAGAAACATTGGACATTTTCTGAGGAAGTATGAAAAACATTAGAACATTGGCAACGTCCCAACTCTAAATGCACATCATTTAAATTGCCATGACGTGATCCTGATAGTGCTCACAGGTTGAAGACAACACTGGTTGAACTCAGATTTATTTCATATTTGGTATTTTTGCTAGCTAGCGTATGAACATTTTTTTTAGACCAGATGTGACTTTGATGGTATATATTTCTTCAACACCTTACAACCAATTTATTTATTTATTTATTTATTTATTTATTTATTAGAACATGATGTTCTTTATTGCAATTACATTTATTAATTATATTTCTTAATTATATTATTATATTTCATTAAGTGTCAGGTGTTTTGCATTGGGTGGTGCTCAGGTTACATTCAAGTAGACATTATGCATTGTTTTAGAATTTTAAACAGTACACAGGTGTCTTAAAATGTTCTTCTGCCCAAATAGATAAAGAATACAGAATTACAGGGTACTTAACACCCACTTGTATCAGAGTGGTTGAAATTAGTGCCTGGCAGCTGCATTGATATTTCATTAGGTTATTGTGTGATTTAAAAAAAATTAAAAATAAATGGCAATTCGAATTTTTTGGTTAAGCAGCCCTGGTTGTACCTGTTAACAAATACTAGCAAAAGTTGGAGGCATATTCATAACAGCCCAGGATTGAAAAAAAAAGTCCAAGAAACTCAAAGGGAAGTAGGCTTTTTAAAATTTCTTTCAATTTTTTTTTTGGAGTACTGTTGAGCTGTCATTACCAAACAAAAAAGTGAGTCACAGACACATTTTCAATTTATGTAAGTAGGTTGTTTAAGTACACACTTGATGGGCAGCCTATTAAATAACTATTATACCAGCAATTAAAATGTAAATTTTTCATGATATGTTGTCGCACTTTTTTCGAGGGGGGAAGTTGAGAAAAACAGGAAGATAAGACATGCACACTCCTCTTACATCACGCTCAAAGGAAGTTAGAGGCTGCAGGTCAACAAGGTCTCCTATGCGCTCACGTGTTCATGAGAGTGAGCATACATGCCTGACCCAAGAGAGGCCGAGAGAATGGGTGTGAAGTTGCTGCCGATGTGGGGCGTGTTGCGCTGTTTGTGGCGGGGGGAGGGGGCTTTGGTTCTATGTGGGCCACGCCACTCCCTGTTCTGGTGCTTTTCATGCTGCTGGTTCCCTCAGACCTAGTTTAAATGGGACTGAACCGCACACAGCATGGCACTGAGGCAAACAAAAAGGTTCCAATTTCTAAACAACTTATTTGAGAAAATATAAACAACTCCGGTTGTCATTTTGTCTTCTGACTAATCAGACGGTTGGAAGTTAAATTCTCACTTAAAGGGGAAGACAACCCCCGTAAATTATTTTCAATAAAATGTTCTATGCGCCTTCACTAGTCCAAACATTGCATTCTGATTAATATTGCGTTTGTGGAATATGAGTTCAGCAGTAAAATCCACCGGATTTTAGCCATCGTAGGGGGCGGACATTTTTTTCATTGCCCTCTTCTCACATTAGCTCAGAGCTCAGGTAATGACCAATCATGCCTCACCTGTTTTCTATAGCTGAGCCCTGATTGGTCGTTATCTGACCCCTGAGCAAATGTGTAATATTAATATAATAAAGGCGACCGATCGCCACCAAAATGCAAATTAGTACTCTTGTCTACTTCAACTTGTGAAAGTATAAAAACGTGTTGCACAATAGTTTGGATTTATTGACATCAAATGTGAGCTCAGGTGATCACCACCACGAAATCAAAAATACCGTGCTGATATATTCTCCACTTACACAGGCTGAAGCGGACAAGAGCATGAATGCGCACATGAACCCCATGAGTGGTTATATTTAGGTACGCCAAAGTCGTGTCAAGTCTCAGGAGGCAGACGGCAGCCAGCAGGCGGGGATGGCCCTCAGTAGGTTGACTGTAATCGCAACAATTATCTTCAGGCTGTTCAAATAAAAGGCTTGCAACTTCTTGTCGCGCGGTCGCCTCCCAAGCAGTCGCATGCGTTGTCCGACACAGCTTGCAGCCGCCAGCTTCGGCGCGAGAGTGAGTGGGTGTTAATTTCCGATCAATACTTCATCAAACTCCAAGCCTATCTTCTTGTTCGGTGCACATCGCAGAGCGGCATGTGCTCTTAGGCCACAAAACATAAAGTTCCAGCGAGGACGCCGACAATGGAGGGGGGTGTGGCCATATTATTCATCAAAAGTAGGCTTTCTTCAAGTTGTCACTTATTTCCAATTACTCCAAAATGAATTGTTTTAAAAGAAAATGATTACTAATATCAGTTTCCTGATAAAATAAAGAAATAAATAAATAAATAACTGAGCTTGTTTGTGAAAAATGCGCCATATTGGATCTTGTCCTCCTTTAAGAACATTTTTGAGGTTGGCTATAAAGCAGCAAGTGTGCTCCAAAAGACATGTTTCTACGATACATTATATCAGTACTGCATCAATATTTTATTTAATTAATGTTATTTTTATTTTTATTTAATTATTTATTTAATTTTTATTTTTTTACAGTATGGTCATACAGATGATAAAATATGCAGAGGTCACGTGCCCACCTGCTGTAATTGCATTTCATACAGTGAGCTAACAATAATTGTGCAGATAGTTCACGTCAACACCATACAGTGTTGCTATGTCAGTGCAGGTCACTGTTACCCACTGCAGGAAAGGGAATTTATGACTTACAAAGTGTAAATGCAATCTGGCTGAGAAGAATTCTAGAACCGGCCCAGCAATGCACTGCAAAATACGATTTGAAGTCCCTCTTCTGTTATCTCATAGAAACCCCTGAAGTATTTTCTCTCGGTTGCAGGTAACGTGAGTGCCGCGTTTTCTGCTCGTTTGCCGCAGGAGATCAACAAGAATGACACGGATGGATCCCAACCTCCACTGATCTACCCGTGAGCATGTTGCCACCCCACTCTCTCATTTGCTCTCGTTTACCTCTCTTCTCCCTTCCCGTGCACACTGACCTACTTTCCTCCTGACCTGTTTATGCAAGCTCCGTGCAGGAAATGTCAGTATCGTGTGATGTAGTTGCTCGACTGAGTTTTCCTTTTGCACATGCATAGTTGTGTGTGTATATGTTTGTGTGTGTGTGTGATTTGTTGAATGTGACTAAAAGCATTGTGAAGGGCACTGATGCGTCAGCCTCAAAGAGGTGCTTTGTTTGCAGGCTTAGATGGAGGTAGTGGTCACTTCCCTCCCCTTCTGTAGCCTGCTCTCTCTCTCTCTCTCATCAGCCGCCCCTCCCTTTGCCCTTTTTGTTGCTACTATCGTGACCTTGTTTTAGTGCATGGAAGGGCGACGTTATTTAATTGTATTTAACATCAACTCTTGAATATAAATAATCTATTGATCAACATGATGCATTCAATACTTTATGTGAGTGATAATAATAATCATATTTTTAAAAAAGATTTTTTTTAAACGTGTTCCCACATTTAACACTGATTTGGCCGGGACGTTGGCAGCAGTAGCAGCCAGAGGCTCACTCTGGCGCTGACCGGCTTTGTGCACATCCCACTGTGATGACTCACCCTCTTCAGTTGTAGGATGTTTTGCTTGTAACCGGCTCGACTTTGTTTTATTTCTGCTCAAAATATGTTTTGGGAGGGAGGGGACCTGTTCTAGTTGCTCAGGCAAAAAGTGATCCGGCAGTCTTTTTCAATGCATATCATGATGAGTGTGTTAACAATACACATAAAAGAACATATATATTCACATCAGAGAAGTGGATTAGTCTGCTACATTAGTCATGCCAGGGAGCTATCAGCATATTTACTCATTCACTACCAGCTGAGTAAGAAATGGATATTTGACGTCTTAAGCCGTCAATGGCAGTAAATGAGTTAATATAATGTGTATTAATTTCATTGTTCATCTGATTTGAATTCAGGGAACCCTTTAAGGTTCCCTGTCCTATAACTGCATGGAAAAAACAGAAATATGTATTCTCATAAATGATATTAAAATGCTGCATTGCCATCATGTAATGCGCCTCCCTGGCTTCTGATGACGAATCCGTTAGAAGAGGCTCTGAGCAATGTGTTACCTAACTGGAGGTTGAGGTTTCTAGATCATCAGCATGCAGTGCCAGGCTGCTTAGGGGCTCTTATTGCTATGCTGACAGTCACGACTGCCTGTCACCAAAGATCCTTGAATAGATCCAAATTGTTGCTCACTTGACTCCAAGGTTCTTTTTGTGCGCTTGGTCTGAAAAGAAATGTGCAGGTGTAGATTCTGCTGCAACAACAAACTACACTAACCATTAAAAAAAAAAAGCCATAAATTAAAGTTAAGTGTTAAGTTAAGTGTTAAGTGTGAATTTAAAAAAATAAAAAATAAAATAAAATAAAAAAATAAATAAAATTAAAATAAAATTAAAAAAAATAAAATAAAAATTAAATAAAAATAAAATATAAAAATGAAGACAATCAATTGGTTCAACATTCTTTTTTATTTCTTTTTCAATCTTGAAATGCTCCCATTTTCATTAGTGTTGTTCCATACATTTTCATGTCAAAAAGGAAGAGACGGACGGTAATGACCAGCCGGACCAACTGCCACCCATCTCAAAACACCACGTTATCTGTGCCTGGTTCCTTTTGTCTACTTGTCTTTTTCATAAAACCATCAGCAAAACCACAAACGTTACTGATTAATACACACTGAAAAGAGGGTGGGCGGGCATGAGAGGGCGGGGTTATGAGTCAAATACATGTCATCACAGTCAATAGGAAAAAGGGCACAGTTTCGGAAACAGAGCAACACCATGACGGGAAGAAAAGGATATAAAACCAATGAAATAAACATTACAGTGTTGTTGAAAGGTGAGGGAACTTTACATTTATACACAAGTGTCAAAAAGCCAAACATGGTCCATATACTTCTGTTTAACTTAGATCCAGTGCAGGCTACGCACACGCTCACTGTGCAGTAGCGCTATATTGAGAACTGGATAATTGGAAGCATGAGGGTCATGAAAATCATATAAATAACTATTGTTGGGCCAAATTTGAAGGTCAATATTCAACATTGGTCGTTACAACTAATGAATGAATGAATTAATGTCAATTTTGGAAATTTCAACCGATGCCTACGTCACAGTTCAAACTCAAGACTGCAGTGGATCTTGGTTCTAGATCTGTACAAATTCTGTCTATGTTCATGTGGGCTTTTTATACAGTGTTGGGCAAGCGGAGAAAAGGGAAATAAATACATTGGGCCAGTGAATGGTGACAACAGATATGGTTGATAAAGCTCAAATAAACGAAAGGCAAATAGCCTGCAGCTGGTGAGATCCACCACATATTTAAAGGCTGGTTATAGGTTGAGCAATCCAAGCATTTTAATGAGGCACTCGCCCCAGAAAACGAAAAATGTTCTCCATTCAGTGCTGTTGGCTCTCCAAACTGGACAGCCGTTACTGTGTAAACAGGTCACCAAAATATGATTAATGCTAAAGCTTAACAAGCAAGAGAGAGGCATTTGGATTTGAGTGGGTCCTGTAGCAACAGCAGTCAGTGTGGCTGTACAGTAATTTCATTCAGATTCCTTAAAAGGATGGTCATTTCAAAATCCTTTGTCGTTGCAGGTTTGCTGCATTTGTATTAAATTTATTGTAAAATATAGATTTAGAATAGATACAATATTTTCATATATCACAGTCATGTACAAAACAAGTGCTTAAAAAATAAAGGGGATGCTGATCTTTCGTGAACTGAAGGGGGAGAATATGGATCGTAGAGGTAGGGTCTGGGAAGCGGTATGGAACTCAAATTTCGTAGTGAAGGTGTTACAGTTTCTTTGGTCAAGGGAACATCCCAAGAGTATATGCTCGCGTTTCATTTGAATTAAGGCATAAAGAGCCAAACGTGCTTGTTTGCAGTCAGATATGCGGCTAATTCATGGTACGGATAAAGCTCCAGACTGATTGTATTACATTCTTTTTTTTTTCCATCCAAATGTGCTTCGAGTCTGTTTGTGAAATAAACGGCAAAACGAAGAAAAAGCGTGAAGTTCCATTCCCCCTCTCATCTCAGTAAAAAAAAAGTGCTTCTGTTGGTATGGAGAGAATGTAAGAAAGGACAAATCTGTACAATATATACAAGTATGATACAGTCCTACAAGTCGCAAAGTTCAGCCGTTTTGGTGACTTTCAGGTGAGGGATGTAAAAGAGGCCTGCTTCATGTACCAAGGGCATCGGAGGGTGATCGTCGGCGAAGGCATTATGGCAGGAGAGTGACAGAGGAGAAATTGTCTTTTCTATGTTCATTCATTTGAAATCACCTAATCTGGTTTCTTATTCCGTCGTCCACCAGTCTCCTTTTTACCGTTATTTTTCCTTGCGCCTTCCCCCGGTATCACGGCCCCGGCTGGGTTCTCTCTCTGAATGTTCTGTTGCGGTGACAAGGATAAATACGGATGCTGAGGGAGGGGTGGCGACGTGGCGGAGGGAGGTGTTGTTGGGGACTCTTGGCCGGAGCAATGGCCTCCACAGCTCCCGGAGTTAATGGCCCGATGTTTGAGCCTGAGTTTGTGGGGCAATGCTGTGGCCTTCACCTCCGCCTGGGGGTCCCGTGCCTGAGAGCAACTCTGGGATGAGGCTTGAGGGGAAACAGGCTCGTGGATGCCGTTGAGAAGTCGGTTGTGATCATTGTCTGAGCAGGATGAGGAAGGAGACTCGTCGTCATCGGTGGAGGCCTCTTTGTCGGAGCTCCTCGGATCTCCATCGCTGGATGACGTGTCTTTACTCGAGGTGCTTGATTGGCCATGGTAATAAGCATCATTTGGGAAGTCCCCCTCAAAGCTAAGAACGGGTGGCTCCTCGTCTTGGGCACTAAGGTATGAAGGAGGAGGCTGGTGATGATACAGATGGGATTGGCTGACTTCCTCCACTTGTTTGTGGATAAACTCTCTGGACAAATGTGACTCCTGCTGCTCCTGGTGAATCCGCTGGGGGGACGGGCATGTTTGGTACACTTGTCTCTGTCCATCTTCATTGCGGCTGCTTGAGAGCTCATATAGAGGAGAGTCTAATGTTTTCCTCTCCAGTCGTTTCATCGCCTCAGCAAGAGGCTCAGCGGCGGTCTCCGCAAAGGACCGGGGTTGTCGGCTAACACATGCCTGATTGCTACTTTTGCTCTGCTTCTGTACGTCGATATCTTGGGTCCGCGTCAAGCTGTCGACAGGACAAAAGAGAATGACACTCCGCTGGGCAGCAGGTGGTTGAGGGGCAAGCTGCTTATTGACAGTGGAAACGGGTTCCTGAAGGGGTTGTGGATGGTGAAGATGCTGCTGCTGTTGCTGGCTGTGATAAGCCGCCTCCATCTCCTGAGAATGCTGCTGGAGCTGGTGATGAGTGGGGACAGAGGCCAGACCTCGATGGATGTTGAACATGATTTGGGTGGTCGTGCCGTTAGTGATATCCATCTCTAGCCTGTCGCCTTCCTGCTTGATCTCAAAGGGAATTGGGTCTGGGCTGTCCCTGGAGGAGCCGTCAGACATGTCGGACAAGGAACCACGTGGCGAGTATTTCACCATCTGCCTGTGGCCCTCGCCCAGGCCAGACTGCTCAGTTTCGGAGGAGTCAGAGTTCATCATCACCTGAGAACTGCTGGAATAGCCGCTGGAGTAGTACTGAGAGGATGATGACGAAGAGGAACCCCCGTTTCCTGCGCCGTTGCTTCCCTCAATTTGTTGGCTTTTTTCAATATAAGAGGCGGTGCTTATAAGGCCAAAGCGTAGCTTCAACTGGAGCAGCTCCGTCTTGAGCCTCACATTTTCATCATTCAGTGCAATGACGCGGTTCTCCAGAACCATATCATTAAGACGCCGTTTCTCACGGGAGCGCTTGGCTGCCTCGTTGTTCTTGCGCCGTTTCTCCCAGTAGGAGGCATCTTTTTTCTCATCTGAAATGAATTCACGTTTTCGCCTGCAGGTCAAATTGGGTTTGGGTTTGATGACTCGGCCCATGCGGGGCGGCGTCCCTTGGAGAGGGGGCATAGACTCTTCATAACCGGTGAAGGTCTCAAGGCAGTTTATGTTACTTCCTGAGTTTTTGAGGACTGAAGTCAGATTTTCCATTCTTGTCTCGTCGTAGCCAGTTTGAACTGGATAAAACAACAGGTCAGGAATAAAGGGGATGTAACCCCTTTTCAAAGCTCCTTGAAAATCTTGATCAGTCGGTTTACTGTAAGTTCAGTTATGACAGCAGGGAACTCAAGTGTCCAAATTAGCCAAGAAGATCACGCAGAGCATTAGACACCCTCATTTATCCACTTGTAGCTTTGGGTTCGGCGTTGATGCAGGTATTTCCAACTCCTGGTTGAGACACTGAATCTGGAATTGAATAAAAAAAAATCACGTTGTTGTGTGACAACTGGATGATATATATATATTTTTTTTTTTTCTTTCTTTTTTTGCAAAATAATGGCACACAGAGTAAATCAGGAAAATGTGTGTCCCAGATCTGCATGCAAACAGCAGCGAGTAAGTCTGTCATCTACCTTTGAGAGACAGTCTCTTGGGGAATCTTGCTCTCGTTCTCACCTCTGCTTTCTGTTGTTGATGTCAAGATTAAAAGCTGCAGAGATAAAAAACAAAACAAACAAACCTCAAAAAAAGATCATTTTGGTCAACTCTTGACAGATTTACATAAAATAATCAAAATGTTGGCAACTTTAAATCCCTCCTCATGTTTTTTTTTTTTGTTCAGTTTGCATAGTGATAAAAAGCACTTTAGCGTTTGCATCTCGTGTCCCATGGCAACCAATGAGAAGTCGTTTGACGATACGGTCTGACCTCTGTGCTCTGCTATTGATCTTCACTGTCTGCAAGCCTATGACCCTTGACCTTCAGCCTGTCATGTTGACTTATGTGATGTAATGAAGTCACTAGGTTTCACTAGGCTGATGGTCCCATTTTCGATCCCGTCACCCTCGTGAGCGTTTGTGTCGCGCACAAATGGAGGCGGAGGCAGATGCATGAAATAACTAGTAGAAACCACCGCATCATCGTCTGAAAGATCAAATCAAAGTGGGTCAGAAGTGTGAATCAATACTTTTAGGATTCTGCAGGAGTAGCCCCACTGACTTTCCCAGTGAGAATCCCAATTTGTAAACACCCCTTAAAATAGCTCACCCCTCCATGCATTCAGCCTCCGAGGAATGTTGCAGCATTCTTCACCAAAAACAACTCTATGCCAAATCAGTGATGCAAGGAAAGCAGATAAAGTAGACAAAAGTAAGCAGCCAGTGCTGGTCGAGAGATTTGCAGGTGTGTGTGTGTGTTAGTGGGGAGAGGCTGGGGGATTCGGAGCTATTGCTAAATATAGGTCAAGAGCCCCAGGAAAGAAAGAATGAGGGGCAGAGGCAGGACTAACGAAGCTTGATAACATTTGCTAGAACACAAGGGTGGTCCGTGCTGTCACGATGAACTCATCAGAGATAAAACACATTCGCTAGTTCGTGGAGGTAAGTGGGTTTCAGTTAGAGTCCATAAATTAACACTTCTTGCACCGGTGGTTAAGTCTTGCATATGTTTATACATCACTGAAGTGTTAATTTGCATCAACGTATTCACGTAACAGCTGATCTATTTTCCGGGCTGCTGTGCGTATTAATCCGCATCTGCTTTTCTAGGTTACGCTGTATTCGTATTACACCATCTGAAAAGTACATTTCGTTATATAACCTAAATGTATCTCTTAAATTGTGATTTTTTTCAAATAAACGGACACCATTGTGTAAAATTTGGAATATTCACAATGGATATATCAGATGCTGTGCATATTTTCTTTCTTTAAATGAGGTCAAACCTGGTTCGAGCCCTGAATTTACTCCCATGTCTTTCTGATTTGGACTGGAATTTTTTTTTTCGACTGTTGTGTGGCCTAATGGTTTGCGGTTGTCCTCGTGAGCCTTTGACGTGTGGCAGCAGTGAAACAGAATGGGAAGAGACACGTCCCACTGACCCAGAAAGTCCAATTGCCTCCACTGTACAGAATCTAGGTCACCAAAACCGCAGCGAGATGTAGCCCAGAGATCGGAAGAAAGACAAAACGTGATGGGAGACTTAACAAAAAAAAAAAAGGGAGAGAACGTGAAGAATGACAGCATGGTGTGTTGCTTATATAAAGGCGTGAGCAAGCGCGTACAGACAAAGAAATTAATCAAAGCGGGAGAATTGTAACAAAGGATGAGAAGGTCGCTTGATACGGGGGACGACAGTGGTGGCTGCAACTACGTTGGTGTTGCATCAACAGGAGGAATATGTCACCCCTGGCCAAAAAAAAAAGGGGGCCGGCCAATCACATCCGATATCAGAGCCCCAACAATCAACATTCATGTCACATGGTCAAAAGCAGATGATTAGTTCACATTTTGAAAGGGGAGTGGGTGACATCAGCAATCCCCCTTCTTAGATGAGCCTCTTTTCCTGTCTCAGAGTTGCAGCTCAAGCTTTTCCTTTGTTTTTCTATCTCAGCCTTTTTTTTTGGGACTCCTTTTAACAGGCAAATTAAAGCAGAGTAACTGACATTTATGACTCAAATTTACAAATAGATTCAACTCAAGCGAGCAAACCTGATCTGCTGATCTCAATACAGGTCCATGACCTAGATCAACGCCTTCCGATTCATCGTACACATCACGTGTCACTGCCGGGTCGATGTGGCACTTGTGGAATGATAGCACAGTCAAAGAATCCAAGTTGCACTCGTCGTTCACACAAAACCACCGGGGCCAGAACTGCAGGACTCTAAATGCGGTAACGCGTATTGGAAACAGTGGATTGAGGTCAATCCCTGCACGTGTTGCTGTGGAGCATTTCAGGAAATAGGAGCCGGCCTAAAATAAAAGGCACATGCCTCAAAAGAAGGGGAATGATGAAACAGTCCCCTCTTCCTACAGAGGAGGGGGTTTGGTTTATGGCACGTGACGTGAAGTTGGGGGTGGGGGGGGGGGTGGCATGGGTGGGGTCTGTGTGAAATCCAAATCTGGGTGCAGACTTTATCCACTTAAAAAAAACATGGGGGGGGGCGGGGGTTAAAGAATCTGGAAGCCTGCCAGCAAGGTGGAGCCCGATCGAAACAGGATCCTAGTTCCAAGAACACTCGGCTATATCAGCCCTCTCTCTCTGGAAAAGGGAAAAAAGCTGAGTGACTCAGTCCATGTGTTTCACCAGTCACATGTGCTCCCTTGGCCTACTAAACGCTGTAATTCGTCTGTGCTTGCAGCAACAACCGCAACACAATAACAAAGCACAGCACTCATCTTTTATCATCTCACATGTGCTCGCAAACCCGGACAATAAACTTGTCTCACACTCTTTTGAACTCGCAATATGGACAGCAAACATATTTCTTACTGGGTTCAATGTGAATTTAGTTCAGCACAAGTTTGGACTTTTTACATGTTTTCATGTGGGGATATTGAATTAAATGCCCAGTTTTGTTGTTGACTGGTGAGGACTCTATATTGAGTGGTTCTGAGAGTGCGACACCATGCCTTGGTTTTGGGCCTCACCTCACCGCCGGCCCCTCCCACAGGAGTGATGTGACCTACATTTATAGCTGGCATGGGGACCCATTGTATGCCACCCAACTGGCAGTGTCCTCGCCACAGAATACAGACGCAGACAGCGCAAACCACCGGTTGCCCCTGATTGCATAATAACCCAATTTTAAAAAAAAAATGGATTCATTCATTTATTTTTGTATTGAAATGTGTAGATTTCAATTTTCTTGCATGGCTTCACGTGTCCCCACCCAAACAGCCTTTTCACTGTGCATGCCAGAATAACGCTACATTAACTGGACATTATATTACACATGTATAACAACTATAAGTTGGAGGACGACTTCAGCATGCCATTACTAAAAACCTGCAAGGGCATGTATAGGGCAAGCACGTGCTAAGTAGTTTCATAAATAAATAAATAAATAAATAATAAAAAAAAAAAATACAAAAATCTTTCTAATAGTATTGCCCACCGAAATATTTTAGTTTCTGTTTCACCATCATTAGTGGTAATATATCGGCCAGCGTGCCTTCTTTGTTGTACTGTCTGACAAATCACATTCATGCATATTTAGTTGGATCCCCAGTTTGTCAACTGCTTGCATTCAATAAACAATCACCGCACATATAAAATAAACCTGATAACCTACATTGACCCTCGTCTGACCCACATTAGATCCAGATGTTCCACACCTCACCTTGCAGCATTGCAGTCACCAAAGCCGGTTAACTTCACCATTCTTCCATCTGTCTGTTTTTTATCGTAATAGATGAAAACCACCATCCAAACGAAAAAAATCAAAGAAACGAGGCACTCGCGGCTCGATCGTGACTGACTTTGTGCTTCCCGGTTTGTTTTTGCGGCTTCTTGGGCGGGGACTGAAGGGTTAAGCGGGAGGACTGCACAGCCGCGTTAACCTTTACAAAGAAGCAGCTACACGTGACACGGAGAAGTGTGTCCGCGGAGCCGACTGTTCCCCTTGTCTGCACGGACGAGCCTACTAACCCACAACGCGTCCAAATAGCTCGATTTTTTTAGACATGTAGTCACTGAACAAATATTTAGAATATATATACTAATATAGAAAGTATCGATATAGTAATAGTGTAGAGAAGACCTATACTAATGATATTGTCACTACTACTAATAATAGATATTATAAATAATAAAATAGTCATAACAATGTTATTATTATTATTATCATTATCATTATTATTATTCTTTTTATTATTTGCATCATTACAATAGTGTTAGTTGTAGTGTATTTATGCGCTGTCTCTGCACACGTGCGCACGGAAGCAGGTGGGGAGATTAAGCAGAGACGATCAAGGATAAAAAATGAAATGATGAGTTACTGAATTATCGTAAAATAACGCAAAAAAAAAAAACACTTTCCCTTCAAAGGCGTAGCCTCCCGCTATAGGTCTCCCCCCCCCAACCATAGACCCTCATATAATTGACAATGACATTGAGAAAAATGCTACCAAGTAATAGCTACTAATCATTTTTATTTGACAAAACACCCGCTGAAATCTAGAAATTAATGAAAATATCCAACAAAACTCACCCAGCTGCTTCGAATATAGAATCCACAGTGGGCACCAATCCGTGTGGTGTCTGATGTCGCCTCATAGTCCTAAACACACAGCATCCGCCAATTTCCAAAACTCCAGCTCTCCATTCAGCGCAGGAACATAGAAGAAGCGTGAGCACAGTGGATCTTGTTTTTAGTGCCTTGCTCATGTCATGTTTGCTCCAATTCCTCCCTCTCTCTATTTCCCCTTCTCCCTCAGTGTCTAAATGTATGTTAGTAGGTCAGTTGTTGCATAACAGGACGCTTTGGGTGCCTAGTCACGTTTTTTGTTTCTCTCCTGGTTCTGCCCCCTCCCCTCTGTCCACGCCTTCGAATCCCGTTGCAGAAGGGATTTGCGGGGCGGGGCGAGATTATGTAAGGGGCGGGGCTACAGAATTGAAACGCCGTCAATCCAGACTGACAGATGATGTAAAATTGGTTTGCAAGTCAAAGAAAGGAGAATGATGGAGGCAATGTATGCCAACATCATTCAGCTAAAAAAAGGATCCACGAAACTGTGTTCATTTATTTCATAGCGTAATTCTTGGCTGGATTGCTACCAGCACGTGAATGTGATTATTCCTTTTTTTTTCCGGTCCAATCACAGTTAAGCCTTTATGTGCTGCCACTTAAATTGAATCTCCCCATGGCCGTCAGAACCATTGCTGGCTGATGTAACTTAAACAATATTAGCAATAGGACTGTTTTTTTTAACCAATCAGCTCACTAACCCTCAATGATGTCAGTATTTTTCTCTTCTCTAAATAGTTGGTTAGAGCAAAACTCTCTGCAGCCAACTTTGATTAGAGCAAAGCACAATTTCCAAAGATACCAGGGATAGGCATCGGGATAAAATGCTGTTTACTGCAAATTTACGGGCTTTGAGGATTTGTTTCTTATAGTCGTTCTCTGGAACTGCTATTTTATGGTGCATGGTGATAACATGGAAAGATAACATTTTTTTAATGCCTTGTGGATTATACTGGAGCCTATCCCAGCTGACTATGGAAAGTGGGCGGGCACACCCTGAACTGGTTGCCAGCCAATTGCGGGGCACACAAGGACAGACAACCACTCGAGCTCCCAATCACACCTGGGGACAATTTAGAGCATCCACTCAACCTACATGTCTGCAGTATGTGGAAGGAAACGGGAATTAAACCCTGCACCTCTGTAGTGTAAGGCGGTCACGCTAACCGGTCCTCCACCGTGTCACCCATCGTTCAATATATTTCAACAACGGGAGACCGTTACGGTGAAATGTGACAGATCTGCTGAATGAAATGAATGGGCTCGTGCTTGACCCCTGCACCTCAAACAGCCATCAAAACTCAACCTCTCACCTTGCAAGTGTTGCACTTGGCAGAGGTCACATGAACTTAATATCCCATAGACGATTCCAACGTTTATCCAAGCGGGCCTTGCACATTCACTGTTTTCCCCCCCCGACTGTTCATCTTGCTCAACATATTTCTGAATAACCCGGCTTGTTATTGAAGCTCATGTTGTGATTCTGTTTGGTTACAAGCAGGAATGTTTAACACGCCGGCAGGCTTGAAGTGTGGAAATCCCTCGCACAAAGAGTGTTAAACTATTTTGTTATGGTGCAACAACTCGATTTTGTGTCACTGAGCATTTGGACTGTGAGGCAGCCCTAATAACGGACTGGTTATCAAAGACGACTGCACCGCAGGGGGGGGGGGGGCTAGATTAGCGCAACAAACTGGTTTATTAACGCAGAACGTATTTGAACTGGACAATGTGAGAGCTGCAACTTGCATGCCAGTGTGTGTGTGTGCCCTCTTGTGAGTATTTCATGATGTGGTTTTTTTTGTTGTTGTTGTTTTTTTAGCTTTGAGCATGTGAACATCTAGTTCATCACAGTTAATGTCTTCAAGATTTTGCCCGTTTATTGCCTTCGCGAGTACACTGTGTTCCAAATGATCAAGCAGATGATGCTGTTTTTATTCGTTTTCTCAAGTAACCAATAACAGTCAGCACAGATTTTTTTTTTAACCATCAATACTTAGATCGACTTCTTTAGTAAGATGGCTTTTATTGAGCAAACCACCACGATGACAGAATTCTGGTGTTGTTGCAAAGGTCATCAAAATGCCTTGATCCAAATTGCCAGGCACAGCAGTTAAAAAGAAAACAAGTATCGGTATCTTAACAACTCTCCTATTATTGCACTTGCGGATTTTTTAATTTTGTCAGTATATCATAAACTTCCTTTTTAGGAGCTCCGTGGTTTGTCATAGGGTTGGAACCTGGGGGTGACGTGACCACACCATGAGTTGCTACAGCACCCACAACATCAATGGTGTTTTTTTGCATTGTGGGGTGGTTTGTTGTCTTCCGTGAAAAGTATTTCACTGCGGAAGGCACAGTTCTTCTTCTTAAACAATAGCAGGAAATTGTCCGTTTAACCGCCACATATTTTTTTCAGAGATCATTTTTCCCTTCTCACCCACTACACTCCAAATTATTCCAGGCTAAAACATTCCTCCACTATACTCGCTGACGTCACGCATCCCAAAATCAAACACAAATGTTTTTAAATGCTTGCTGCATAATATTTAAGAACATTTGATAACTGTAAAAAATGGCTTCAGGTATTGTGTGTACAAATTAGAAACAGGTTTACATTTATGAACCTGACCAAATGTCTCATGTCAAATGTATCATCTGCACATTTTCTATATATAAGTATGCAAATTCAAATTTGGAATTGAAAACGGGATCATCCGAAGTGCCACTCTTTATTTCCCTCCACGGATGAAGGAGACAAATAGCACTGAAGGAGCCGAAGCATTGGCGGCATGTGCACATGGATGCCCCTCCCCCATAAAAACACACATTCTCTCTGTCTCTATGTCGTTCCTTCCTTTCTTTTTGCACCCCATCCTTATCCCCACCCGAGCAGCCCCCCAGCTCTGTCTGCAAGCGTTCCCATGGCAACTGTCGCAATGCCTGCCTAGCAACAGGCTTTATCTTATGACTGAAAAAAAGGACGGTGGTGGTGGGGGCAAGAGATTGGGGGAACGAGGGGGTTGTGAGAGTTACGTAGATGCGAGTAGTAACATATTATAGTGGCTTCTTTAAATCACATTCCTTTCTCCAACCTGCGCCACACCTGCAGCAGCTGTCGCATATCAGTGGCCTTTTTACTTTTCCCAACCACCACACGATTGTACAATTCATTCAGAAAATATATTTCTAATTTATAGGAAACGTTGATACGATCACATCTATATTCAGGTGGTAATGTGCCCCGTGATTTTTTGAGGGTGTACCCCACCTCTGGCCCGAAAATCAGCTGAGGTGGTCTTCAGCTCCAGGTCAACAACCGACCCTAGTGAGGGGAAGCTAAAGAGAAAATTGATGATGCGGTTTGGCTTTCACAAATATTGGGATGGATAAAAAAAAAAAAAAAACACTCCATTTATAAGCAGATCAGATTAAATAAGTCTGTCAATTAAGTAACCTCCTCTTGTATAATTAAACGGACATGAATACACTTGCAGGGCTGCTGAATTTAACTCATCACCAGGCCAACGAACTTGCTAATAGAAGAACAAAAGGAGGATTACTATTTGTTATTTGTATGATGAAAATGGATTAGACGGTGACCCTCAATGATACTGTCTTTGCTGCCCCCTGCTGGACATTAAAAATAAAAACGATGCACCAAGGAAACGAGCACAGCGAATTAACGTGCACTAACATGTAAGACGTGTAACAGATTGCTAAAGAGCCACAAACAGATTTCAGCATTTCTCAGCTGTGGATGGACTCTTGGCCCATTACTTGAACTCACACATTTTCTTTTTCGTGCTAGATTTTGTGATTTCCATTTCATATACATTTCCAAACTGGAGCGAACATGCGGAGCGAGACGAACCACTTCTTCCATTTACAGCTCACAGAAAACTTTGGATTAACTTGATGGACTAAGAGGTCATGGACATAAAAATACACTTGTAGTGACTTTGTCAAATGTTTATTTTAGTGGAAATAAAAATATACAGATACCATTCAAACTTAGCATGAACAGAGAAATGGACAAAAAAAACCAGACATTTAACAGTGTTCGACTGCTTCGCTTGAAAACAAAAAACCTAGTGTGTCGGTAAACATCAACTATCACAATGAAGTAAACTTGAGAGTGCTGAGTCAATATTAGTTTACCTGGATTTTGTGTGCACCTGCTACCGTCTACCTGCTATCTGTTTACAGTGATGGAGCTGAATTGTCTCAACAGTACAAACCTTTTGCAATCATCCGAACGCAGAACTACAAACACTTTTGCTTACCATGTGTCAAAATGCTGACTGAAAATTTTTTGAGGGTGTGATGTGTCACAGTGCAGTGGATTATATCAATTAACGCACAGTGAATTCACCTTGTCGCTTTTTTGGGGAACCCATCCTTTGTTATTTGCTGGAAAAACTCACGGATTTAAGCAAGTCTTACTTTGCAGCCATCTTGTGGCATCTATGACCATTTTTTTTGCTATTCCTCAAACCACCACGTGAGCACATTGTACATCTGACACAAAAAGAAAGTTCCACGCTTGGGGCGTGCAAGCTAAACAGCAGACTACAAGGGGAATATATCTCGACATTTATCGCAAAATATTGCAATACTTTAAAAACAAAACATCACATTTTTCGAGGTTTCATTTCAAAGAGTAAAATGTTCTCTTTCAGCAACATTTGAATGACAAAGAGTGCTTTTTTTAGTTGGCGTTGGCCATGAGCTGCTCTGTGAAAAGTTTCTTCAGTTGAGCCACCTCCTTACTCAAAGAGGTAAGTTGAGACTTCAGGTAGTTGTTCTCATGTTGATACTTGACCTCTACGTGTCCTTGAGCAGGCGGCTGCAGGCTGAAGTTTGAGGGTGAGGGGACATACTGGGGTGACTGTCTTCCCCTCCTGCTTCCATCGCCCTGGAGAGGAAGCCACGGGCTCAAGTGACCCTCTCCTGTTTCGCCCCTCATCAGTTCTTGGCCTTTAGGGCTCTCTCGCGGGATTTCTACCATGGGAGGTGCTGGGCTGCGTCGAGTGCTGTTGGGATCACCTGCCGGATCGCCCGCCTCACCGTTACAGGGCGTTTTGAAACGCAGCTTATGGGGAAGGGTCTTCAGAGCCTCGGCTTGTTCCACCTTGTGGTGGATATCAGCAGAGGACGGGTAGAGGTCCAAAGTCAGCTCCTCTGCTCTGCGTGGTGAGGATTTCTCATGGTCACTGAGCCGGTCTTCGAAGTAAACAGGACTTCCAGCGCTGGACCCACCTGGAGTGGAAAACCCAGAGTCTTCTGACAGGTTGCCACCGTCTCTGACGCCCCGCCCGCTCGGCTGAACTGTCTGGTTGTTGGAGTGTGATGATGAGGAGTTAAGAAGATAATAGTGCGGAGTCACACTCGGGGGTGTGTGTGGAGGCGCCGCAGAGAGAGGCAGGATGGACGCATTGGACGGGTCTTTGACCAAACCAAATCGGAACTTGAGAGCCAACAGCTCGGCCCTGAGGCGAGCGTTCTCCTCCAGCAGGGCCAGCACGCGACTCTCCAAGACCATGTCGTTCACGCGCCGCTTTTCCCGCGAACGCTTTGCCGCCTCGTTGTTCTTCTTCCTCTTGTCCCAGTAGCCATCGTCCTTCTTTTCAAGCGGGATGAACTCACGCTTGCGCCGGATGCTGGACGAGGGGCTTTCTTTGCGTTTGATGGCGGCCGAGCGGCCCAGCAGGGAGCGAGCCAACAATTTGCTGGAGGTCAGGACGGACATGGTATCATCTGAGAAGGACCTCGGTGCTCCCTCTCCTTCTCCTGAGGACTCTGGTGGGTGGAGCATAGCTACTTCCTGCTGCATCCTCATCTCCTGGGACACCTCCTCAAACATTGAGAAATGTGAGTCAAATCTCGAGTTGCGTTGATGTCAAACCGCAGCAACAGTGCCACCTAGTGGCGAGGGAGACACAAAGGATGGATTTAATGGTTACGCAACAGTCATTACGACACAATATTATGTAACTCGAGTCCATTACACTACTCCCGTGGAACTGGAGCAACTTGTACCGTAATATGTGATCAATATGCGGTAATGCCGTGTGTTACCTGACGCTAAGCCGGAGTTATGGCATAACAGTCTTTTCAAAATGTCATTTTGTCCCGCTTGACTTTGACCTACATTTTCACTTCGCTTAACCCATAAACAGGATACTTTTAGAAAGCATACTCTCAGCTGCATAACATAGCGCCCTTCAAATAGACTTAAATTCCGATGTTCGGCCAACATGACGACCGACCCACTTCTGACGGGAACACATTGATCTGGTCCGGAATCTGTCCAGACGAACAGACTACAGCATTTCACCCCACTCCAGAGCAGCATCCCTGTCATATCACCACGTTATCGCCCAACACGTTTGGTACATAACTACAACTTTTTTTTCCTCACAAAAAATGGAAACTAACATTATATCCAACAATAGAAAATTAGATTAAAAACCAAAATCCTAAAAAAAAAATAACAACAAAAATGAAATAATAATGACAATGATGCAAATCGAAATACCTGCGATAGGAATTCGGTGCCGGTCCGTATGTGCTCGCTGCAGATGCTCTCTAATCTGTTATGTTACTTAATATTATCCGCCGGACGTGCTGTTCTTCACTCTGCTCCACTTGGAAGAGCGCTGCCGCTTATTTGTAACGCAGAGATCAGTTTGGGACGGTCTCTATCCTCGCATGAACCAGCCGGGTCCCGGTTTGTGTGCAAATTGGACGCTCAGGGACCGCCTTCCAAAGTGACCACTTTCATAAAGCCCTCCCCCCACCGACCGCCCTGTGCAGAGGAAAGCTCCCGACGCTTACCGCAAATAGCAGATGCCGCCGTCATCTGAGCTCATCGAGTCCTCCCCCTCCGGGTAAGCGCGTCATAATGAAGCAATGTTACGCCACTGCAATCCAAAGCAACCGAAAGCTAAAGAATCAGAAACATCTCTGTACAACTTCCAACGCCACTGAATGAGCTTGTGCAGAATGCAGCAAATTGCACACGAATGAAGAGTTGATCCATCAGGACGTTTCTTTTCATGTTTTTATGAAATACTGTATGTCAAATTGAAACCTCTCACTCATTCAAAACTCAGCAGAGATCATTTTAAAGACAGATGACATACGTTTTTCTCATGACTGCTAATTTGGATTGAAAGGGTATCATCAAGCTGACTTGTCTGTGGCCAGTAGGCAACATGATGTGATAATTAGAGTATTGTGCCTTCGTGTCAAATAGTTCAACTAAGTTTGATGTATGCTCAAAGAGGACAATGCACTTTACTGTCAGTGTGATATCACATAAGTAAACATGTTTCGGTTTATAGTGAGCTATGAGCTACACATTTAACCCCAGTGCCCTCACTGTTAGGCCATCTTGATATCATGATGGAGACAAAGGCCAGTGGCTTTACAGTCACAGTACAGGAGCTAATAAGGGTTTGTCATTCCGGAAAAAAAATAATCTGTTTGCCATCTCTCTTGTATCGTGCTTGTCATTTCCTATTAGTGAGAGATGTTTAAATAATGACATGCAGTTCCAGAACTGTGTGCTTTTTGTTCAAGAATTAGATTTGGCACCACAGTTGAGAAAATGTAGCAGCGTCAATTCCAGGTTTCCTCTGCCCTCGAGACTATTGTGGATTTAATTACCATTTCTCCTGCAGATATGTTATAATTGAGGGGGGAAAAAAGAGCGTTTTGGGATAAATGGTAGAAAATGGATGGATATTTAAAGGCCAATTAAGTTTACAGTTCTAGTAACCAGATCTGTTGTTACAATGCTGATATCGAGACTAAATCATGCTGCAAGCTACATTATTGAATCCGTCCAGAAAATTTTATATTTTATTATTCCTTCTAGTAAATGAATGCCTCATGTGCTGTTTGTTGTTAATTTTTCATAGCACATATTTAAATTAGTGCAAGAAATTATTTATCATAAAAAGCCAGGGCCCTGGGCACAAGTCACATTTCTGATTTGTGTAAAAAAAAAAAAAAAGTATGAGAAGTGAGAATAGAAAAAGCTACAATTGCTTAGACAGAATCTGGTCACAGTGAACGTGTTAATACAGTTAAAAATAAATAAATGAATGTAAATATCGCAACCGGAGTGGAAGTGGTCTACCCAGGCAAACTACATTGCTGCTGATGACACCCATTAATTTTAAAAGCATGCTAAGACTTGGAAAAAGTCTACACTGGGTTTGCTGTTCAACACACATCAATCAATCACTCTGTATTCATCTGATTTGCATAATTCTTCTTCAAAAAAAAACTTTCTGCAATTTCCGTTTCAGAAATGTCTTATGTATTATAGGGACACTGACAGTTGAGCACGCTCCTCAGAAGTTGACGACAAATCATTCCGTTCCTCTGAGAGAGCATCAAAACAGCTGCAGCTCATTCAGAACGCTGCAGCTCGGGTTCTGACCAGAACAAAGAGATCCGAACACATTACTCCAGGTTTAAAGTTTTTACACTGGCTCCCTAGACGTAGTATAGATTTTAAAATTCTGCTACTGGCCAATAAACCACTGAATGGTTTGGGTCCCAAATACATTCAAGAAATACTGATTGAATATAAGCCCTGTAGGGCTCAAAGTAAACACGGTGAAGCAGCATTTAGCCGTTATGCTGCACACAAATAGAGTAGGCTGCCTACAGAAGTGAAGACAGCCCCGAGGGTCAATGCTTTCAAATCCTGGTTAAAAGCTTTGTTTAAGGTCCTCCAAATAATTTTAAACGATAATAATTTTCTTTTAGATATTTTAGTAAACCACTTTTATTTCTTTCCTTTTACTTTTAAACATTTTTTTAAGTTGTCTGTTAACGTGCTTGAATGTTGTCAATGGATATTTTATGAATTTTTTAAAATTTATTTTCTCTGCTTTGCTTTTGAATGTTGTTAACTGGCGTATTTGTAAATGCTTGTCGATGTTGTGTCTCTTCTTAAGTGAAGAACACCGAGTTGCCCTGTGTATGAAATGTGCTGTATAAATCAAACTGCCTTGCCTCGATATTGCATTTAGAGCAACAATGACCTGATTATTTTTTTTTTTTTTTTAGGAGAATCCTGGAGGTCTCGTCAATCCTCCTGATCAGCGAGGACCAATTAAGCATATACATAATAATGACATTTCTACACCCAAAGAATACAGCCGTGCTTTCTTAAGAAATAAAATCTTCAGGGTCATAGTGACTGTTTGGTTTACGCAACAGGAAGTGGGTTACATCACAGATCTGCTTGCCTTACGAAATAAATCTAACACTTAAAGTTCTACTTTTGAAAAGAGTGTTGCATCAGGCTTATGCAGACGGAAACGCTGCCTTTCTGTCTTTCTCACAAGTGTGTCAACATACGTATGCCAACGTTGTGGACAAAAGATCGGTAAAATGTGGATTCTGTAGTTATTGACCAGACCTCTACATAGTTTAGATAACGTATCATTCGGAGACTACAATTTCATCATTTTTCAATGATAAGAGCTGGGATTGTTTTTTTCTCTCAACAAAAGAAGTAACAAGGTAGTCTGGAATGAAGTCGAGTCAGTGAACCCGATAAGAAAAGAAACTTAAGTCGACCAAGAAGTTCATTACGTTAAAGCTGAAATTCTTGATGTACAAGCCCTGAATGGAATGGCTGATCTTGTTTCTTTGACCTGCAAGGGGGAGGGAGAAAGGGAGATCAACACGTAGGCACTCAAAAATATGTCAGTCAAGAATTTACAAGAGGGCTGTGAGCTGACTTCCTCAAAGCTGTAAACTGAACATGTGCTTTCAACAAACAAAAGCACAAGACAAATATCACTGAGGTTGAAATGAGTTGATGAATGAGTTGACAAAATAATGAACGGCATGCTTTGTTTTGCTGCGACAGAAAGAACCAATAATGGGATACTTTTTAAAGATTGATTTAGTAACCTACTTAAAGCGGCAACCCAAACCTTTTTTTTTTTATCTTTTTAAATGTCTTGTCTTTTTCAAAACATATGGTGATGACCCCAATTTTATTGTACACTGTGCAATGACAAAGATTCAAATTATAATTCTATGAAGCTCCACTAATTGTAATAATAACACTAATAATGAAAAAAAAAACATTTATTTGGAATAAAATTAATACATAAATGCGTGGAAGCCACTCAAGGTCAAATGTAAGCCAAAATTTTAGGAATAAAAAATCTGTTTGATTTTTAAAAAATTTATTTTCAGGATTATTTTCATTTGACAATTGCAATATTACTTCTACACGAACGTGCCGTGAATGTGCATTTGTTCACAAATAAAGACATAGTGAGGAAAATCAGTTTTACCCTCTCATGTAACTAATTTAGGTTAAAAAAAATATTACAGGACCGCACTGGAGTTGTTGACCACTTGAAACTACAACCACATTAATAAACATGACATTAAAATGAAGCCCTATTCCTTTTGTTATCAAAACAGCTTTATCACATGATCTCATTATGTTGGCACTGGTCGAATAATTGGAATAGTTGATTTGAGACCACAAAGTCGCTCAGAATTTCCTGACGTCCTCTAATATGCATTTTCCGTAGTACGTCCCATTTAAAAATTGACGTGGGGCATTTTCTTGTATAGCGGATGTAGCCGTGAAAATACTTAGCCCGTGTTTATTCAAAGAAGTCTAACCTCAGCAGCGTTGGGCAACAAGGGTGTTACACAAGCCAGAAGACTGACAGTGAGAGTGTTAACGCCAGCAAATTCCCTTTTTACAAAAACAGCCAGTGAGTTGCCAACAGATTTAGAGTTTGGAGATGCTTGCTAAAAGTTGACAGATGAGACATCAAGTCTCCTGTAGGAGCCCAATTTCCACCCCAAAATAGCCCGGGAGGAACGTCTTTGCAAAAGGGCAAAAGGGTGGCTGACATAGTTAGCCGATTGCAGAAAGAAGGTCGGAGCCATTAATCACTTTCAGCCCAGTGTCACCGGTACGATCTGTTCCTGACTAAATGCTACGCTACAATGTTTTGCCCTCACACTTTGAGAACTGTTTCCTTCCTAATGATGAAGCTCGTAAAATGTGCTGCAGGAACACAGCGTGCTGCAACAACACAGCAGCAGACCAGACACGGACGGCTATGGCCTACTTTTGACGTGCCGAACAAGGTTACCTAATGTGATAACACTCGCTGGCATTTATGAGCCCGAGCCAATTGTCTGTTATGTCACCGGCATGAAAGTGCCAAACTTGAGCAATTGTGCACAGGTTTGTTGCACGCGAGAATACCTCTCTCATTCTTCTCTGTTATATATTTGCTGCTATTTTCTTCACCATTCACAGTCCATTCTGCTTCGTTTTTTTCTTGCTGAGAGACGTGCAAGACAACCGATACCTGAATTCTCCCCCAAACTCTCCAACATACTCTCCACAAACATTCCACATATTCAAATTCAGAAAACTTTATTTTAAGGCAATTAAGGGAAGATCTATAAAAAGAAATAACCGTATTTTGTGGCCGTTTATAGACCAAAACATATTTATGTAACAGCATAGACTCAACGTCAAGCCTCCATCACGCACAGGACAGATGTATCGGTGTAGTTATAAATAGCCCGTGACTCATTTTTTGAGACTTGGGGTTCCGTTTCATAACATGGAGAGTGCTTGTGCTGCATGCATTTACTTGTTGCCGGTCTATGCAAATTTCAGGTGTTTTATCAGGTAACAAATACTCCACAGCCTGGCATCATATAACACTTTCAGTCTCACTGCACTGTTAATCTTTAGTGTCGCAGAGGAAAAAAAAATTGGAGCATAGCATAAAGCATATGTAAGACAGAAGCCAAGAGCTGCAGACCTGCTTTCCTCTCAATGATTCTATTCTTAGCCTTTGAAATACGTCACGCTGTTGCCAACGCAACCCCGTTTGATCATTTGGGCAGGGGGAGATGGGTTGGGGAATGAAATGCACCCAGGACAAAATAAAATTGAATGAAATAAACTAAAATAAACTAAAATAAACTAAAATAAACTAAAATAAACTAAAATAAACTAAAATAAAATAAAATAAAATAAAAATCTTGATTTCCACATTTCATGCTGTCATTTAAACTATGAAGTCTTTGTGTCACGTTGCTTCACATTTTAGTTTTGACTCTTATTATGATTGCATGCAAAAAATAAAAAGAACAGCCAGGCATGGAGACCACATTAGCAAAACAAAAAAAAAAAATAAAAAAAAAAAAAAATAAAAAAAAATAAATATATATATATATATATATATATATATATATTTATATATATATATATAAAGGTAGACCTACTCATTCATCCCCCTAAGTAAAAAATAAGTACAGAGTACAGTGTTTAAAAATGTTTTAGGACAACTTTACGAAAGTGAAAAGTAAAAATGGATTTGAAATCCTTTGCCCAACGGAAGTCTCTGAACACAAAAAAAGAATAAACTTTCATTGTGTTGGGAGAGTTCATTTAAGACCATACAACAGTAAACCATTAAATAGAAACCAAAAAAAAGCAATTAAATTTAACAATATTTTACATTGGCTTGTAAATAAGCAGGAACATCATGTCAACACTTCGCCTCCCGCCCAGTCGGTTGAATCGTCTCCAGCGCACTTGGGACTCTCGTTGACAAAAATCAACACTTTACTCAAACATTTGATTTCATTGATGCAGCATACGTCTACGAGTTCTCCACAAGAAATATTTTATAAAGTGACAGCTACTACTGTGACATCAACTTTAAAAGGTTGGCTTAAATGACATTTTTAATTTGGGGACAAAGGGTTCATTCAGCCGAGCGCATAACTCTTCCCAGTTATGTAAAGCGTGTTTTGCAGTTGCATAATCTGTTCCTAATCAGAGGAGTTGTGCAAATATAGGTGGCACCGTTTTCTTTTGTGTTCATTCCAGCGTACCGGTGGCACAGACTTCTGAGCACTCAGGTTTACGCAAGCTGGAGTTTACATCACATCACAGCTGTACTGTTGTGAGCATCATTCACCGCCGACATTCACAAACCACGATTTGAGCATTTGATTGCATTTCGACACCTGAAGTGATACCATGCAGTACTTCTATATCATCCATCCATTTTCTTCCATTTATCCGGAGCTCGGTTGAGAGGCAGCAGCTTTAGCAGGGAATGCCAGACTTTCTTTCCCTAGCCACTTCATCCAGTTCTTCCTGGGGGAATCCGAAGGCTTCCTGGGTTGTCCACAGGGCCTCCTGCCAGTGGGAGGTGCCCGGAAATCCTCGCCAGGGAGTCCACCCGGAGGCATCCTAATCCGATGCCCGAGCCACTTCATCTGGACTCGTCTCTCAGTCTTTCCCACTCCATCCTCCTTTCACTCGGGAACATGAGCCCAAGATATTTGAACTCCTACTCTTGGGGCAAGTCCCAGATTTGGAAGTGCTGATTTTCATCCCAACCGCTTCACATTCTGCTGTCAACCGCTTGAACATCTCAAAGTCGACAAAACTGGTTGGGCAAACTCATGCAACCTTGAGGACTCTGCTGAGGAAGAAAGAAGTCCCACGGGGCAAATAGGCGTTCCAGACGTACCCAACAGACCCGCACATTACGTTTGGATCTGCCAGATCGGACCAGCATCTTCCCTCCACCATCGCCGCCAACATGCCACCAGGTGGTGATGGGTAGTTGTGAATCCCTTTGGCTTTTAATGACATTCACATGAAGTTGATTGAATTAAAACGAGCATTAAGGGCGGCAACACACTGGCTCATAAAATGTAGGCAAACCTCATGACTTTCTAGAAAACAGCATTATGTAACTTTGATTTTTTTTTTGTTCCAACCAAAACATCTGTCCATTCCTTCATGCAGCGATTCACGATCTCATTTGACAAAAAAGAAGCTAGGGGATTGCCTCTTTATTTGTTTTTTTCATCGTGTCAAATACTGTCAAGTACTGTAATTCCTTGAGGCAGTTGGCTTACAGTAAAACGTTTGTTCAAATCTGTTAAGTCAATTTATCCGCGGCTCAAATCACTCAACTCTCACGGCTCATTATCAATTCAGACATCTTCATATTTGTGGAACGCTGGAGGCTTTTTGAACTTTATGAGGACATATTTTTATTAGTTTGAAAGTCTTACATAATTATTGTTAGTATTTTTTTTTTTTTAAGCAATTTTGTTTGATTCAGTTTGCTGCAGTAGGCTGACATGAACTAAAATCACATTATGGGATATTGTATGATTGGGTTATGTAGCAAACAAATACTCTTTAAGATATCACGTAACAAAAATGACATTCTTTAGACCATGCTGCTCGATCCTTAATAAGGAGGACGTGATTCATATTTTTCAAACAAGGAGGACAAAAAAATATGAGGGGATTCCATCACTAAGGAAGAAAATGTAAACAAGTCGGCCTTGGTTTCCATAGGGATCAATTAAGCGCAAGACATGCAATACAGCTTCCAAATAGCCAACACAACACCAGTGGAAATTTAAGCATTGAATTATGAAACCCTTCAGATAAACTTTTTTTCCGAGAATCAGTTTTTTTTTTCTTCTAGCTTTTACTTTGTTTGACCCCCCAAAATTTTTTTTTCTCCACGACAAGCCAAGGAAATAGACAACAATGTACAATGAATATCACCCATTCTTTTACGTTATCGCGCTCAGCGTCTTAACATCATTGTTGGACTTGTGCAATCTGATCTCACGGTATGAGACAACCACAGGAACAAGCCGGAGGGGGGAGAGAATAGGAGTGTTTGTTGAGGACAAAGAACAATCGACAGGGACATTTGAGGTCTGTTGACTGGGTCTTGTGTTCCATCTAGCCGCTGTTCACTTATTCATTACTTTTCAGTGACTTAAGATAGTTGGCATTTAGAACTCGATGTCTGCTTCAGTGGTGTAAGGACATAATACATTCCTCACAGGGGTGTTTATTTTTTTCAAAAAGTGCCATTGTCTTCTGTCGATTCGCAACCTGTTATTTACGATATTTTGGCCATGACCGTTTGTCTATGTGATACAATCTGACTATAGGTGGAAACGTAGGTAGCGGTGATGAGTCATCCTGCATCTGGGTTTTGAGTTCCTGCCGGTACTAGTGCAAAGAGGTGAGTCAAGCTCGATATCTCTCAGTGATGCTCTTTTATCTCACTCACACAAACATTATTGGAATTTATGCATCCGAAACGTTTCTTGTGTTACTCTGCGGGAGCGCCTTATCTCAACACTTATCTCAAAATGCGCATTGTTTACTTTTGAAAGTACAGTGACTAAAGTGGGAATCGTAGTGTAACACGACCTACGGCACATGGTGGGAATTGCCGACTAGCTCCCACCATGTGGTTATCAGGATGTTTTGCCAGATAGCAACAAAGATCGTTTTGTGTATTGATCCTGTACCATGAGAGAATATTATACAATAAACTGCAATAATTGTGGGACATTATGAGTTTAAATGGGAGGAGAAAAACAGATTTCTATTTGACTCTGACAGAATGCCTTGTTTTGGGAGTGCTTTGCAATCTCATGACCTGGACGCAACGCATCAACAGAAAAGTTAATTGTCATGTTCATCCAGATGTTTTGCAAGAGAACTATATTTGTTTGACAATCAAGCTTAACAGAAGGTGAAGAAATGACAGACATGACAGATGTAAATCAACAACAGACTGGCTTACACAACTTTTGTGATTGTTACATGTCACAGTATTACCGGTAATTTATTTCCAACTCTCATTTTGTAACAATGGGATGTGCAGCTGTTAAATTGGGGGCCACAATTCTTCATTTTCTGGCCACATACGACCACGTACTTCTTAGCCAGATATACGACAAATATGCTATTTTTGATACAGACAAAAAATGTGCGGTACATACTGTTAAAGTCCTCAGAGTTGGGATGGTCCATTTTTAGTAACAAGCTCAAGCCATGTATATAATTTTGTATTTTTGCATTTTCAATTCTACCAACGAGTTTTGGAGAAATTAATACAAAATTAAGAAGTACAAAAAAGCCTCCTGGTAATGAGCAGTGTGGTCACGCCCCCTCTATGGCCACTCCCCCTCCCAGATTCCATACTACGGTGGGAGTCACAATTTTTTGGATTGTGTGGAGGTGATCATGTTTATAAGCTTAAATGCAAAATATAGTGCAGAACGCTTCTATATTTCTATATTTTAAGTGGATATGAGTAGTAATTAGAGTTTTGGTGGCAATCATTCATCGTTTCACGCAACAGAACTGACAAACCAAAGAAAATTACAGTGCATGACAAAGTTGCATCTGAAATCTAATAAGCGGTGGCACAAAAGAAAACACTATTAAAAAAATAATGACTCAAGCAATATTGATACAGACAACCAGTGACACAGAAGGCTTACAACACAGTCCACAAACAAAATATTCATGTTGATTTTGTCATGTTCTTGTTTTGTTCCCATCTTCTTAAGGCACATTTGATTTAACATCCTAGTTTGACTCAGTGTGGCAAACTTTCAGGAAGGCACCACCCACACTCTTGCACAAAATGTTGCAGATGTTCTTTCAAGCGGTGTACATGATGACCTGTTCTTATTTCATGACGTAAGTGACTCATCATTAGATAATTTACAAAGGTTGCATAACTGTTCTGTACGTTCCCAGCGCTGCTTCCGGTAAGTGACTACATATTGCGTAAGTTATCTTCATCATCAGCATGCAGTAACATTAAAATATTTGGTTGACTGGAAATGTATGTGCCAATCAATGCGTCCCTTACTACTCCCCCCCCACCACCTCCACCACACCCACACACTCAAATACACACACATTTAATATTTTAATGTACATCCACTATACAGATGTTTATCAATTCGCAGTTGCGTTTTTGGTTTACTTACACTGAGCACCCCCGCAGTCTTCATGATCCTGTCCAAAACCGTGGCTTCTGCGAGCAATCAATGTGACACTGCCCTCTCGTGGCGAATAATTGAAATGCCTCACATCCAAACGACTTGTCGAAAGTGAATTACAGTAACGTCACATGAAGAATGTGCATACACTATTAATCTATTTCCTGATATGTATTTAGCTTTTATTTTTGGTGCACAGCAACTAGAAGCAACGGTATTTATTATTGTTTTTACGCAAAACTAACTGACACAAAAACAAATTCCCTGACTCTTTCTCCTGTTAATAGTTTTGTTCAGATAAAGACTTTTTAAAAAAAAATTATTTTCTACAGACTAATGCGCTGAGTCTACCTCGCCACTCAGAAATCGTCACTCAATCAAATGCATTTTATTGAATAAATCATACCAGGAAATTAATAATGTAATGTTAAATTAGTAAACGTTTCATAAAAAAAAACAAAAAACAATATGACTACTTATTTGAATAGGGTTTACGGTTAAGTGAAGTAAAATATATAAAGCAGGTGTAGAACGGAAATATTTAAATAGGAACTAACAACTCATAATTTTTAATTCAAGCTCTAATTTTAGTAAAGTCGGTATGTGATCTGTTTGGACCGCAGGATCTGTCAGTCCTTTTCTGCTGACGGCTGCCCGTTGATCCGACCAAACTCCCAGCGTTGCCACAGATGAGACCTCTGACTTCCTGCTCGGTGGACACTCAGCCCCTGTGGTGATGATTCAAGTGGGAGAGATTACTTTCCGGTTTTGTCACCCCAAAACTGAAGAGCAACACCAGAGACGTTTGCATTTCAAGCAGCACTGGGAAAACAAATTGTGGGAGCTAATCCTTAAAGTCTGCTGTGAGCGCTGACCTTGCAGGACAACAAAATAATCCAGAGAGTCACAGCATGTTTGTAACTATTACTGTCCTCCTTATCAGCACAGTGCAAACAAAAACAGTGATGGTGACTTTCCGCCAAACTCCCAATTTTATTATATGGGCTATCCTCTCAATGATTATCATCAGTGTTTTTTTTTTTTTTTTAATCCTGACGACATTCTTAAATATCAAATAATAATAAAAAATGTCCCGTGCAGAACACATTCATGTAATTTATGTTACCTGTATATGTTCCGATTTAAGCTGTTCTTTCTTGCAGGGTGGTGGCCAGACTCGTTCCAGTTTGCCTCGAGACTGTTGCTTTACCCCTAAAGACATGGAAAAAGGTGAAAAAAAATTATTATTTTTTTTTTTTTAAATAGTAGAAATTTAAATGTTAAAAAAAATATTTCATGACTTGTAACAAAATTTATCAGCATGTAATATATATATATATATATATATATATATATATATATATATATAAAACATAATTTCAATATACATTTTCAGATTTATGTTATCGATGTAATGATAATAATTGAAAATGGGCAAATTCTGGTTCTACTCTGTCGTAGTGAGATTTGCTGGATTGCTTTCAAACACCCACTTAAGTAACCAATTAATTAATTAATTATTTTTTTTCTCAAAAGTAAAAATTGTATTTTCTTCTGCTCTTTGTATTGAGAAGATTCCTGGCTATTTGTTGCGTCAGTAAAATTTGAGTTATTTAAAGGGGCAGTCAACCCCCCCAAATTCTTTGCAATAAAATTTCCCATGCGTTTACTAATAATGGCTCGCCTGTTTTCTGAAGCAGAGCCACAATTGGTCGTAAAGCGACAAAATGGCCGCCCCCAGAGATGACTAAAAGTGAATGGAGTTTCCGTCTTAATTCATATCCCGCAAACCCAATATTAATCAGAATGGCATGTTTCGACTAGTGGACCTTCATAGAACATATTCTTGTCAAGAAAAAAATTTGGTTTGACTTACCCTTGAAACAAGCCTGATAATTTAATTGTTTATGATACTACTCGTTTTGCTTTCATTGTATCCCAGCCCCAGACACATTGCATTCCTGTCACGTGCACCATGTTTGGGCATATGAACCTTCATTCAACTCATCCATTGTTAGCAGTTTTAGAAGCTAAAATACTAACGACACACTCCCGTACTGTTGTGTCTCTGAGATCTCCTTCTAAGCTCTCATGCAAGAGCAACACATTGTAATCATACGGATGAACTCTACACACCCTCAATGTATTCATTTCAGAGCAAAGCATTCAGGTTTAAACATCCCAAAAAAAAAATCCTGTCAACCACATGAAGGCTTTTAGGTCTCCTCTGAATGTGACAGAAGCACTCCTACAGTGCCATTGTCTAACTGCTTGTGACAGGGTCAGCACTAGTGGCTGATCCTGTTCCCTGAATAACATGCTGTGATGGTAACAGAGAAGGTCATTTATCCAAGTGCCAGACGGTGTAAGAAGGTCAAGATGTGTGAAGAAATAAAGATCAAAGTGACACATTAAGGCATACTATGCATTTTCTGTACACTCACAAATAATCTGCCTTAATACAAATAATACAAAAATCCACCATTGCCACAATAATCAAAAGAGAGGAAAATATGATAGAAGATGATAGATTTTGCTGACGCTGAAGCTCACCTGCTCACGACCCCTATAAGAACATTTTCACAGTATCAGTGGCTTTATAAGATATGCTGATATCACAATTTTGGCTTATCAACGAGTCAGAGGGTTTTCTTTTGCAAAATTGCGCATTACTCAGGATTTAAGAGGAAAGTAACCAGTAAGTCATAATATTAATATAATATATTACCATATATACAAGCCGCACCAGGCTAAAATGTTGAAAATAATTCATTTTTACTGCATGTACAGAACAATTTTGTACTGTACTTTAAACACGGCAACAACTTTGCTACTTAAAACAGAACAGACCCAAGGTGAAAAAAAAAAATATCAAGATTTATTTAGCGTATTTTCTGAACTATAGAGCGCCCCTAGTGGCGAAAGAAAAATCCACAGAAAAGCCGCACTGTTGTATTAGCCGCACGTTTCAAAATCAAAGAAAAAAGTAGCCCGGAAAATACGCTAGTCAACATCCCTGGGTCAGAAACTCACCTGGTATGACGGTCGACGTGCATGACGGCTTGTCACCATCCTCCGTATGCTGTTGCTTCTCTCCGTACAAAGTGCTTCTTTGCCTGCGCAGCTCGTCTTCTCTTGCTTCAGCTTCCCGGATGTCCTCCTCAACCTCTCGCTTCCAAGCCAACGCAGGACGCAACTTGAAGAACGGATTTTGTTGCAGCACGGGAGATTCCAGTCTAACCTTGTCCATCCCGACAGCACTTTCAATTTCTACCACTTGAGTGAAGTCATCCGAGTTTATGGAGTCTGAACTGCGGCAAAGACATACATTTTTATCCTGCTTTGGGTATGGAGATAATCGTGTTCTATCTCGAGATCCCCCGCTTGGAATCTTTGAGCGCAGGTTTTCCGAACTTTTCTTCCTTTCTGAGGTTGAAAACGCATCCAGGCTATGCGTGCGTTCTAGCAGTGTGGGAGAAACTTGATCTGTCATCAATGTGGAAAGGGCTTTCCTTAATCTGGTTGGACCCTGTGTATTATCCTGCTGGAAAGCTTCAAAGAGTAATTTTGTCTTTTTTAATTGATGAGTGTCCTTTCTACCGTACGCTTTTGGGATATCCGCCTGTTCCGTTGTTCCAAGTATTCTCGGACTCTCCGGATTTAAATCCTGATGCATCACATTGTTCTCGGACTGCCATTCACCGTCATGGCCTGCACGTATTTTTGTGGGAAGTACTTCGAACACGATGTTGGTTTTAAAAGGGATTTCCACTACATCTGGATCATCTGCCAGGTTTAGAATCCCCCCAGCCCGCTGCAAGTTCTGTTTCCCTTGGGCATCCTCAAGGATTCGCCTTTCCATGGAGGTCTCAGTGACAGAGAAACGGTGACAGGAGGATCTAAGAGTAGTTGGATTGGTGATGGTGTCATTGGAATCGATTGGAATCCAATCCACACAGCTGACATTTGGGTTATCATCAGAGGAATTTTCTTTTCTTGGGGCAATTTCACAGGGCTCAGCTGGTGCAGGCATCGTTTCTTGGGCTTCTGCACTCGTATCCCCTTCAGTTTTTTCTCTCTCCAACAGGCTTGTCTTTGTCCTGTCAGAATGGCTGGCGTGAAATCGGATCTCTTCTTTCTCATCTTGGCCTGACCGGTCCCGTCCACTTGCGAGCAAATCTTCAGTCAGAAACTTTGCCTCCTGTTCCTTCTCATGACTCATATCGGCCTCTTGTCGTTGCTGCACCAGTTGCAGACGCTGAAGTAGTCGCTCGCCTTGGAGAATATCTGAGGCTATTCGACAAAAATCATCCCTGCGCTTTGCCTTTCCCACCTTTTTCTGTTTGTCATCGGATGGAGTTGATTGCGTGCTGCGAACGGCTTTCTGGAGAAATAGGACCTCAGAAGCGCCTTTCTCGCTTTCTACCAAGGAATCGGAGTCAGAGTACTCAACGTTTTTTGGGGTTTCGTTTTCTCTCTCTGCCTGTGGTTCAGTGAGTGATCTAGCTGTCATGTTTTCCGCGTTCTTGTAGAATTCCGTTGTTATGTTGCAGCGTTGCATAAGTTTCATTCCATTGCTTTTTAAGGCCTCAAAAGGCCGAGCTAAATCTTGCTGTCTTTCGTCTCCTACCTCATCCAAATGTGCCTCATTGTCAAACTCATCCACGTTATGTGAAGATGCTCGGTTTGGAAATGCGTCTTCATCGGCTTTTCCCCAGGTTTCCACTTGCAGACTTGACCGGTCTTGTTCTTTTGCTCCTCCTAACGAAGCCTCGGGTATTTGGTCTTGAGCATTTGGAGGAAGGTCTTTAAACTCCGCAGAAATCTGTGCTGTGCCTGCTGACACTTCCTCAGTCTCCCTCTGTGCTGCCATTGACTGCCTTTCACTATGATGCCAGGGTAAGCTGATGAGATTAGCTTCGGGCTCAGTGTCGTCACCTGCCTCAAACACGAGGGTCACACTGGAATTACCCGCGGCTGTGTCTTTGTGGCGCCCTCCCGGCAATCGTGGCTCCATGTTTGAAAGGGAAGGTAGGAGTGGGAAGAATGTATGATCTGCATCTACATTGTTTATTGCATCATTCTGAATCCCAGTTGGGGGAGGGGAGTTGAGTTCACCTAAAGGTCCCTCATGAGGAATAGTCAATGAGCTGCTGTTTATTTTTTCTGTATTTTCTGACACAATCTTGGAACGCATCCTCCACAGGTCATCTTCATCATCCTGAGGGGACAGCAACAGGCATCTTTGCATTGATGGATTTGTTTCCATGGTGACAAGCTTTTGAAATACTCAAGGTTATGCTTGGGTTTAGGAGAGAGAAGTGTGAGAAATGTATATTAGTACAATAGAAAAATATATCGCCTTAAGAAAATTTTGTTTTCTCGTTTCAACTTTTGGATTGATATTAATGCCATTTTAACAATTATTTGCGCACTTGATGATATCAATCGGTGATATAATGCTTTTGGGTTTCTTATCTTGTCTTGTGACTGACAATAAAAAAAAACCACATAACTTATGTGTTAAATCAATTATTTCATTTGGATCAGTCAAATATTCATATAGGCTAATCATAGTTCAGCATAAAATGAAATTCATTCCTATTAGGGTGCGGGTTTTAATTTATGAGTGTGCATTTACACCTGTATCGAAGAGCTTTATTTCTTCGGTGTAGTCGAGGATTATCAACACAAGCAGCAACAAGGACATTAAATGAGATGATCCTGTTTATTCCGTCCTCCTCTTTTGTATGCTGGATGTTATTTTATGAAACTCTAGACTCGCACCTCATTTTTAGCCACTAAACTGATCCAATTATTGGGCAGACGTTCCAAAATATTATACTGTACATGTTTTGAGTCGCTGGCATTTCAAATTTATAAAAAGTTAAATGGAAAGAAAACTCACCTGATTGTGGCCCGACAGTCACCGAGCACCAGCCTCAGGAGAAAGTTGAATGATCCAGATAATAATGCCGGGGATCTTCTTAGCATGTTCAAGTCATGTGAGCCATGACTCACATGATGAGATGCAAACACAACATCTCTCGAAGAGGCAGGACATATTTAATGAGAAGCAAGAGACATGCAAGTTTAAAAGTATTGTATGTATTTAATTGCTTAGAATGCACATGGTTAGAGTAATCGGTCCATTGCAAAAAGCTGATTCCCACTGACGATTAGCTCTCGCAATGGACTAGATCTATAACACTTTTAAAATTCGTATGTAAAACATGAACAAAACTTTAGAAATGTGTGTGAACTGCAAATGATTATAATTCTTTCATTCCATATTTTTATTTCAGGCGGCGGTCAACATAAACCAGAAAAACCAAAGCACAATATTACAATCAATATTTTAATTAAACCTGGCCTGAAAAGGAGACGGAAGAAAATAATCTTTTTAGTCCCATTCGATGATATTAAATTTAGAAAACCTGTTTAGCCATTTCCTGCTTTATTTACAGCATCAATTTTGCATTCATCTTAGAATCACAATGTATGTGCAAACTTCTCATTTCCATTGACGGCTAAAGACGTCAAAGATTCTTTTTTTTTTTAAACTCGGCTGGTAGTGAATGAATTAATGTCATGTTACGCAGCCTACAATTTAAAACACATTTTTTGTAGGAGTCATCTCTCAAATAGAAGATATTTTCTCTTCTTTTTACATATTTGTTTTCACCTCTAATGGGTTAATGCCTTTTTAACTTCACAAGTTGGTACAATAAAGTAACCTGAACCTGAAATAATAAATAAAAATCCAGGTACGGGTTCTAATATATTTGCAGTCCACACTTGGCTGATCTTTTATTTCCTTTTTTTCCCCCCTTCCACCTGAATGGAATACATTTCTTTAGTTATGGAGCAGACTGATGAGTTTGCAATTGTGGTGCCAGGTGTCTTGCCTGCCTTTCTCCTCTAGGGGGAGAAAGTGCTTTTTTTTTTAAAGTGAGCCAATAGTGAAGCTGCTAGTACACATTTACTGTGGGGTTACAACATGATGATGCTCAGAGTCAAATGGAGGGAACAGATGGGCAGAAAAGTCCAAAGCCTCAATGATGCGTCTGTTTTCATAGGTAAGAAGATGACGTCTTACATGACCGAGCAACACTGACAGGTCTTGTGCTTGGAAGGACCTTTTGACGATGATTCCTTATTTGCATTATCTTCCTGGACTTGAGACGTTTGATTTTTTTCCTTCAGGGGAATGTCCTGATACGTTTCACTTTCACTCGCTTTCGCCGCCTCTTGATCTGCAACACTGTGTTCTTCTCCGTCCTCTGCGATGATTACTTTCTCCGCAACCAGCATGTCTGGGTTTTCTTGGGCAGTCGTAGAATCAGTGTAGCCCAGGAACACAAGGGTGATTGGGCTTTCCTCCAAATCGTGATCGTCCACGGTCACCTCTGTTCCGGCTGTGTCTGTAACCACCATCACATTTGCATCCTCCTCAAAACTCAAACGCTCACGACTGACCTCTGTTGTTATTTTATCCTCAGAGTTAAACCTTCTAACGTCGTCAAACTGCATGCAGTTCTTTTGTGACACAAGCTGATTGACAGGTGCCTGTAATTCTTTGACTGGAGCTTCATTGGCATCCGCCTGATCCTTGATCTCTTCTCCATTTGGGGTGGATGTGACCTCGTGGAGCATCACTTGCAGCCCAACGCCATCTACGACACTCAAAATCTGTCCGAGCTCTTCAGTTGAGGGATTACAGCCTGACCCACCGACTGCATGGATGCTTTTCCTGCCATCGTCAAAAACATTGGAGTCCAGTGGACAACTGGCAGGTGTGGACATGGGCGCTACAGACTTAACCACTGTGGCGCCTGTCTTTGGGTCCCTTTCTATTTGCACTGTTAGCATTCCCAAAACTGCAATACAAAAGGACATTTGCATGTATAATCAAAAGTCAATGAATATGTGAAAATCAATAAATAAACAAATATAAAATATGGCTAAAATAATATAATTTGTATGCTTTCTGGGTCTCTGTGTAATTAAAAAGTAACAATGTTCACATTTTTTTTTGTTTTTTTTTAACTAGATGTAGCGTATGCTGTCACAATATTCTATATAGCCCAGGGGTGTCAAACTCATTTTTGTAGACGGGCCACATCGTAGTTGTGGTTTCCCTCAGAGGGCCGGTATGACTGTGAACGCATATAAATTGATTGGAAAGCCAGTTTTGAAATCAGAAGCTAGTAAGTAATTGTTCAACCATTTTTCAATTTATTTTAAAAGGGGAGGATTGGTAACAAATAATTGGCAATATCTCATATCTCAGTGTTGTTAAAAGTGAAGAAAATATGCTAGAAACAGGAAGTTGATGTAGATGATTTGCCCTTTGCGGGCCACATAAAATGAGGTTGCGGGCCAGATCTGGCCCCCGGGCCTTGAGTTTGACACATGTGATATAGCCGAAGACACCATGCAAAAATTAGTTGCTTACTCAGTAAAGGCTCACATCGGGGGAGTAACAATGCCAAATATAACATTGCCGGGACCATTTTAAAGCAGCCTCATTAAGTCATACCCTGAAGGCTTCTCTTTTAAAACTTTAAATATGAGGAACGTGGATTGCAAGAAAATACAACATGTCGCTCCTTCTATTTTTGCTAAAATCGAGGAGAACTCAAGCTTTCTTCCTATCTAGCTGTTTTTCCATTTGCCATTGATGAATCAATATATGTCTTCAGATGAATGATTGATTGATCACTGCAATTGAGTCGCTGTCACCAAGATCTTCAGAAGAAGCACAAAATTTAAATGACATCACAGTTGCTCATTCCTTAGGAAACGACCAATCAAGGCTCAGCTTCACAGGTGAGCCATGATTGGTCGTTATCTGAGCCCTGAGTAATTGCGAGGTCATTTTCAATTGACAAAAGTGACCAAATGCCCGCCCTGAGATGCTTAAAAATGATGGATTTTACTGCTTAACTCACTCCCCAAACGCAATATTAATCAGAATGTCGTGTTTTGACTAGTGGGGCTGCATAGAACATATCAAGACAATTTTGGGGTGGACCTCCCCTTTAAGGAGACTAAAATATAGTCTAAAATTGCGCACCATTCCTATTTAGGTCGAAACAAGTATTTCTCGCTAATACAGTTTTACAAATTTCATTTGTTGCTTGTGAGAATATTTTTGAAATAAGAAAACTAAATAAGAGGGCCTAGTCTTACCTGAGCGGCCATCCTTGCCACTTTCTTGAAATGTCCTTTGTGCCATGTGGAGGTATGATTATCAGCCTCAGTTCTCTGAAACCAAGAAGACATTCTTTTTTATTTTTTTGACCCATTCAAAGTGAGAATAAAACATAATATAGACCTGTGAGAATTTCTGTACGCATTTTTCTGTTTTTGGTTCAGGGGTCTTAAGCTTATTCACTAATAGTCTTCTTAAATGGCAGACGACCATGCGGGATGGCGAGTGCAGAAGTGATACCACCCCAATTGAAGTCGAAATGCTTCTCAGCTGTGACTCCATTCTGTCACCTTCATTTAAATTTTGCTTTCTTCAGGGAAAGACTTAGTTATGGTAAATTATTATCATCCAAGAAAAAAATAGTAGCGGGGCTATTTATGAGTCAGAGAGCGGGTGCACTTTAGATTGCATTGTAGATAACAATACGATTGTTCTCTCGAGCCTATAAACACCAAGCACCCAAAAAAATCCTGAAGATTGAATAATAAGAAGTGATTAATAATACATAATTCTTTATAGTTTGTATTTGTTGTGTGTTTGCATGTGCGTGAACATGTTGTCATTTGTTGCCATGCTGGCGCAGCCAAGAATTTTTTATTAGCGTATGATTAAAATTATGTCATCGCTCTCACACGCCTATGAGTTCTGCAGGGTGAGCCTGAAGCCGACAAGTAAAAGAGGGACAAGGAAAGAAAGGAAAGAATGTGATTTGTTGGAATTAGTTAACAAATAAATGCAAAGCTAAAGCTAACAGTATTAACATGAAACAATCTTTCAGTTTCACTGTCCCTGTAGTGCTTCCGAGGTGCATGAGAAATGTATTGTACGACTGCAGTTGGACAAGAGGCAGAGTGTCAAGAAAATCTGAGGTCAACAATATTCATGGGCCATCTGAGGACTTGGTTTGAAGTTGTACTGCTTGTCCAAATTGTTCACATCACTAAAGGACGCAGATGCACCGAAAAACAGCCAAGAAAGAAGAAAATTGGCTATAATTATTTGACAGGTGTAGTCATATACAAGTCCGAAAGAATTTTAATGATGAATGATTTTATTTTATTTAATTTTTTTTGTTGTTTTTTTCAAGAGATGCTGATTCTGAGATTTGACACAAAAAATTACTATAACTGACTAATCGGCAGATAAATTAAAAAAAAAAATATGATGAATGCAATAACTTATTTTTTGGTGCCTTAACACTTTAAACAATAAATTGGAAATATGACGAATTAAAATGATGCCAAATGACGGAAAGGTGTTAACAACATTGTTCATATTTAAAGGATAACCATTTAAAAATCAAACGCTAAATACATGTAATGCCACAATATCAACTATGTGCACGTCCAGTGCATTAGTGTGACATGCCATGAGCTAAATATATCTTACCAATGGGACCGAACAGGGGTCTTAATGGAGTTCCAAAAGCTCCACCCTGGACACTTGAGTAAGGTGTTGACTAACAGGCAGGCGGGCATGGTAGGAGTCACATATGACATGTGGAGGCATGTGGAGGGTGGGATGCACCACCACTCAAGTTTAACTGGAAACTTGTAAAGATGAGGAATAACAAGCTAGAAAATCAGCATCACTTCGATTTTCTATTCTGCTTATCCTGTCGTGGTTAGTATGGAAGCTTGACTTAAAAACAGGCAACCTCATGGGCTGTCGGCCTCTCATTCTCTGGGAAATTGGGGAGTGCTGAGGATTAAGCGGGAAATGATCCTACAACAGCTGCAATATTAGTCAGCTATGTGAACCACAACTACAAAACTGGAAATGTATATGATTATAACACAATATCCGTCATTGGCGATCATCAATTTGTACAGTCGTGTGATCCTCCGCTATTTAAAAGTCTATCCTAGCTGTATCGCATATTTTTAAGTGAATAGAATAGAATACAGCCAAATCAGAATTTAATTCTATTTTATTTATATAAACTGCACGATAAGTGGTCTCAAGTCACTTTCCATAAGGACAAGTCTAGAACCACACTGCTCATATATTAAGAGACCGTATTACGAGTTGAATGACTTTTGCATAGTACCACGAGGTGCCAAAATGCTGCTGAGCACTGAACTCGAATGGATGCGGTGTAAATGCGAGCAATAATGTTGCTGCTCCATGCGTGTTAAAGTAGCTGTAGGAAGATTCTGTGCAAATTTCCATTGGACTGTTGGTGGCATTTCACAGGATATGTTACAATTACGAGAATGTTTATTTATTTTTATACTATGTGTATTGCCTGTATATTTGAACAGGTATTTCCAAATCTTGCTTATTTGCCCAATTTTAAAATGTTGCATATCACATATTAACAAAACATCTGTGGAATCTGCTGAGGTGTGTCACTGAGAGATCGGCTTGTAATGCTGCAGTTAGAATTCTAACTGCCACAAGTTAGTTTGGAGATAAACAGCACATGTCAAACAAGAAGGATTAAAAAAAAAAAAAGCATTTGTTTATGTTATGAAGTTGCCATAAATGAATAAATAAATAAATAAATAAAACAGCAGGCAATTACAGGAACTTGCAAATACTTTTAGACCTTAATTCTATATATTATATACACGAAGAATCGCTTGACATTTGAAAAAACAATTTCAAGTTACTGCATGTACTTTCATGCAAAGCCATTACTCACCACTCAGCATGCAAATCCTGAAAGTATCTGCTCAACGGAAAAATGGCATTACAAAAAAAGTAGATCATCTTGAAAGAAATCTTTATCTATGAAACTGTTGTATTCATGAAGTTAAGCTCCGCCCACTATTCAGTCTTACTACGGGAACACCCCTTGACACCCGGCAAGCGACGACTTCTTTTGCATGAGTTACCAAGAGAAGCCGAAGGGGCTTGGGGGATATTTTTACAAGACACAAACCGACGGATTAAAGTGGGCAGATATAGCTGGCACGGAGAACAGATGCCGATGGAAATAGTTCAATGACACAGCACATAGTAGGCATGCCGACACTGTATCTGCACTGATAATGTAAGCTGTAAACATGCTGTGTGGCCTTCACATTTTTTTTTGCCCAATGTGACTCATTGGTTCTTGGACTTTCATCGTGGCGAGTTTGACATATAGAAGTCAAGCCGGGTTCCAAGCGCACCCTCAAAACCTTTCACATAGCACTGACTATTAAGCAGAATATTAACTTCATCTTGGCATATTGACTCCAGGCAGCACAGATCAAGTGAGTCCAGTCTGTTGAAGTGACATCCGCAAATGTTTGTACGCTCCCCTTATTTTGACAGGAGGTGAAATTTGACATCGGTTATGGCATACTGAAGTCGACGGTCAAAGGGCTTAAAGGAAGGAAAGAGAACTGGAAGATGAAGACAACGATGACTGAGCATTGGTGCTCTTGAGTCAGTATGTTCAACCGCCACAAACTTTGGCCTGATTTTCGACATTTGGGATATATATATATACATATATATATATATATATATATTTAAATATTTTTTTTTACATGACTGTCACTTTAATTTTTTGGATATTTTTATGTTGATCTTCAGTGATTATTCCCACTGCAGGCCATTGACATTAGCATGTTCCCGGTAAAACAAATTTGCAACATTTGTTGTTGACAATAATCCTTTCGGTGCTCAGTTAGCTGACAGTGTTGTGGTTTTCAAACTGTATGATTTATAGGATAGTGTTCAACTTTCAAGGTTAACCTTTAAATTCATTCTGCTACACGGCTTTACTACGGCATGCTCGAGGATCCTGCAGCTGTCAAGCAGAGCGTAAGGAGCAGGAGAAAACGTAATGGGTGGGCAAACAAAAAATGCATATGGTTGTCAAATTTCCTAAAAAAAAATAATTTTACTTTATTTTGCAGTGTTAATAGTAGTATTTTGTAAATGTTCTTCTATAAGAAAAAATAATATGTCTCCAAATTGCCATAGCCCATTTTTCATGAATTGAAGTTGCAACGGGGACGAAGAAAATAATCAGTTTAACATACAAATGAATCAACTCGTACGTATTCAAACTCACTAATCAGGGCATTTAAGATGCTGCCAAAATACCAAATGCCATCACAAAGAACGTGTGCCGGAGTCGGCTTCAGGGGTGAAGCTTTAGATAGATACACTGCACATTCCTCACATGGATAACTTGCCCCCTTGAACCTTCTTCATGCCGCCATCCAGGCAATAAAATGTCAGCTCACTTTAGGTGCACCTGTTTTGTCAGATGTTTTCTGGCTATAACTTGTTGAAGAGGAATGTAGTTAATTGCCAGGTATGCATAGTCAAGAATGAAGGTCACTTCTACTTTATTAATGAATTAAAACGTAAAATAAATAAATAAATAAATAATAATATATAAATAAATAATATTGTTATTGTACACAATAAATTTCAAAGAGTACTTTTTACTCTAAAAAGATTAGATTTGGTCCAAGTAAAGAGAGCTACATTTGGGAGTAAAATATTCAGCTTCAATTCAACATAAAATTATAAAAAATACATTTAATTCCAGAATGTACCTCATCGCTCCCTGATAGTCTTTTTAGGCTCGAAAAGCATCACAGATTCATAAAAAAAATGGAGTCATGGCATTTGTCCACTTAAAACCAGTATTTGAGTCTACTTAAAGGGGAAGTCAAGCCCTGAAAAATCATTGCTGTTTGAATACGCTAAATACAGAAGGTCACTGACAATACAGGAGGGAACTGCTATCTTCTCATTGCAGCCGCAAACACATGCACATACGCGCATACTTCCCCCAGAGTGAATACGATTATGATACTGTATGCCGCCTTGAGCTGAATGACAAGAGAAATGATGCTGCTTGATGTTTGCTTGGCACTGATGTTGCAGTTTCACAGATGCACAAGCCGATTCCCATAATGAGTCAAGCTTGTCGATGCAGGCTAAAATGAAGGATGTTCGAAAGATGATCATCGACATGTGAGTCAGAGACAAGTTTCTAGTTTAATGGTCTGATGTAAAAAAAAAAGAAGAAAATACCACTACATTACAATCTAAGGAGGATGAGAAGGAATTCTGTCAGTCAGTCAGTATGAATGAAATAATCCAACTAAATTGAATCTCATTAAAATTTACTCGACATGAGCAGGTGTCTTCATAAGCAAGGTGTACCGCAAGAAGAGTTTGGGGGTGCCAGGGGGAAATAGCATTTGAATATTTGTTAAAACGCACTGAGGCAGCTTTCAAAATAATTTGGGGAGGATTCTCATTTTTTTTTTTTTTTTAAAGAAAATCAATAACCTTTATCTGAATCGTTCCTAATGATCATATGCATAGTGGCAAAATAACCGCAGAGATTTTAAACACCTAAATATAATTCTATAAACTTTGTGGTTGTCAGTCCTTCTCGTCGTCAGAGTCAGGTGATGAAGAAATGTTTTATATTGCGGTGCTTTGGACAAGAACACCGGAAGTAGATGTGCAGGTAAAACTGGGTGAAGTTGTACCATGTGACTGAGCTACAAACAAGGAATAATAGATGTAATATATATAATAATCATTCTATTATGTTACACCAAAAAGCATGTGTGAAAAAACAATTGCGAGTGTTTTTGACGGCAGTCCGTCAGGGTTCAATGTACGCCAACAGTTTTTATCGCAAGAAAAAAACATAAAAAATTCAAGAAAAATACAGACGAATGTCTAACATGGCGAACATTTGCAACCTTGAACAAACCCTGACGTGAACGTGCATTTTTCTGCCTTGGCCAAAAGTCGTGAATGTCACGTAAAGCAGGTGTCCCCATGAGACAAGAGTCCTTATAAGGCAAGTGTACCCATAAGGTAGTGCAGTATAATGATGGGTAAATGAAGCTTCAAATCTACTTCATGGACCAGTTGTAGTATTTTTGAACACCTGTATATGGCACTCTCTGTTCAACATTGGGCTCAAATCACAATGACTTGACATTTTTTTAACCCTTTATTTAAACCAACAGTGCCATCAAGAGGTCTCAAAAATACAATAACTGGTTCATGAGGGAAATTTGAAGCTTCATTTTCCCATCACTAGTGCAGTTGTCCTCATAATGCGGGTGTAGACACATCACATTACCAATAACTTTACAGTACATTACGGGGACATCCGCACAGCATTATGGGAACACCTGCATTATGAGCTGACTCCCATTACATAATAGCGACACCCACTTTACATTAAGGGGACACATACGTTACCGAATTAAGCGATTAGCCTGAAAACAATCTACTAGCATAACTGTTATATTTACACTGGTTCTACTCGTAAAGTGTTTTATTTTCTTTGAGTTTACATTGGTCTGTTTCCTTGCAGTGCAGTTGTCATCCTGCAGCCCGTAGATTGTGAGGCCCTGTGTGTGTTTGTGTGTCAAGGCCTGAATGTAGCCTGATGTCAGTCAGCGTAACTTCATCATTGAGTCAAATCAGCATCAAATCTTCGGCACACAAGGCCGCTGCAGATGGCGGCTATGTGCTTCCTCGCCTTGTTGGTCACAGCAGCTCTGTCAAACACTTGTTAATTAGAAGGAAGCGACAACTCGCTAACAGGTTTTAACTCTTTCCAGCTCCACTTAACCGTGTCCTCAAAGAACAAACCAGAGCAGCATGAAGTCGCGCACTGTTGCATACTTCATACCGTATGAGCGGTAGTGCTCTCACGTTCCCTCTCGGATACTCTTAGAGCATCCTTCAGTGTGCATGTCGGGATGCACTTTTGACCTTGCTAGAGTAAAAAGTGATGTACCAACGAGGATATATTTTCTAAAGGTGCTATCATTTCTGTATTTATGAAGATACAAAGAATTCTCCACCACTAATTGTTACATTTTATTATAAATTACCTCTGTACCAGACGTCTCATAAAAACTGAGATTTGGAAATAAAATGATTTGTTTGGTTTTGGCTTAGAAACAATAAATAGCAGCTAAGACTAAAACAAAGTGCTTGAAATTTTTAAATTGGCAGTCCAAAAGCGAGTGGAAATGATCAAAATCAAAATTTCCAGTCATTAGAAGCAATACATTAATTTGGACGATTATGGCAACAAGTTCCCACGACTCAAAATCCAAATTTGAAAGCCACAAATTGATATGCCTTCAACTTTTAATAATTCAATTATTCCAATCGCATAGTATGACTTCTCACTTGCAATAATCATAAAGTTGCAGTTCACAAATGATTACTCATTTGACCTTTGAACGAGAGGATCGGTTTTGCTGATTTGTGTTCACGATGTTTTGCCTCGTGTTCCTTTGTATCTTCTGTCTCGTCATGCATTATTGTGTCCACCTGTGTTTGTTTACCCAAGCCCTTGTGTTGACCAATCAGCTCCCTCCAACCCTTTTGCGTCTTGTCCAGGTGTTCCTCGTTGATTCATCAATTTTTATTTTATTTTTTTTTAGTTCCCTTTTCCCTTTCAGTTCCTGTCTGGTCATTGTCCATCTCGTGTTGTCAAGTCCATTTTTTTCCCCATGCCAAGTCCGAGTTCCTTTTCAAGTATTTGTTTGGTTAATTTGATCCTTGTTTTGTAGATATTCTTTGTTTGCCGTTTAATTTTCGTTTGGTAATTAAACACTTTTTATTCAAACCACTCGCTGGCTGGCTTCCCTGCATTTGGGTCCTCCGCCAATGACCGAAAACCAAAACCTGACCCAATGTATGCATAAATGCGGATTTATGAGCCCGCCCTCATTAATTATATTGGTGTAAGACTCAGTCTCATAAACGGTAATGAGTCTGTACTCTGCAGCCCGATACATTATGCAGAGGAAGAGAAATGAGGAAGTAGTGTCGTGATGGGGAAATCAAGCATGCAGTGCATTTGCAAAAGTCTAGCACCTGCTAGTACAGAGAGCACACCGTTATCGCTTTTTAGCTGAAGTCATGTTCGAGTTTTGACTTCTACTTGTATCGACAAAATCGCTTCTAATTAATTCGCGGATTAGAAAGCATGCAATGTCAATCCCTGTCTCCTACCTTCCTCTTTTCATCATCCGCCCCCATTTCTGGATGTCCCTCCTAATGAGGCGCCCCCGCTTCAGCATGTGGGTGCATTACAGTCAATCTCAGCAGCCCAGGGCACCAATCTCAACGCTTGGATCATTGTCATAGTCTCAGAGTGCTCCGGATTTGAAGGCTGCCTTTTTGCATGCACAGAGTGTGCTTTTTTTATTTTTTATTCTAGGATTATTTATTTTTAGCCTTTCGAAAACTAAAGGGAAAAAAATACAGTGCTGGAAGATGAATTAGTACTAATCAGACTGATTGGCAAAATATGAGGCCACAATCTACAATCAAGGAAAACAATTATGATAATTATTACATTTATTTCTTTATATACTTTTGTTATGTAAAAATAAATACATTTATTACTGCAGTCGTCATTAATATAGAAATGGAAAGCAAGACACTGAAAGCTGTTTTGATGATTTTATTTAGAGGATAGAGACAATTTTCACTGTCACAAAATCCATACAAAAGGAAAAAAAAGGTTTAAGTTCCACTTGAAATATGAGAAAGTCCCTCAGGTAGTTGTCCCAAGTGTGTGTGTGTGTGTGTGTATTCTGCATGGAAGTCGGACAAGAGAACCCATTGAAATTAATTTAAGGGCAAACAGAATAAGAAGAACGAACAAATATAATCTATTTAATATTCATTTAATATGGAAGCAAGTTCAGATAAAGGCTGAAAGATTTAATCTAATTTAACATTTAATATAGTGACTGCAATTTTTTTTTTCTGGATGTGGGTGAGCTGGAGCTTATCCATGCTGACTTTGAGGCAAGAGGTGAGTTTTACTCTGGAGTTCAGCCAATTGCAGAGGAATAAACACATCAGGTGACAAATCGCAATTTTATTCCGACACCAACAACGAATTATGTGCTTTTATACTTGGCAAACATTTTTTTCATAATACATCCCAAAATAGGACTTGTTCCTGTCTAATACGGCAAAACTTTTTTTTTTTTCATGCAGGTTTGTCAGGTGTCACTGTCATCTGTCAAAATGAGCCTCCCTGTCACAATCCTTGTCGCCTTCCTATAAAGTTGAATCTATTAACATCTGATTATGACGAGATTGCTGCTCTGCACTCATGTTCCCCGCTTCGGGACCCCATCTGGTGTGTTCACAATAACATGCATCATTTCCCTCTGCCTCAAGGCTTTATTGCAGGCCGACACGAGCGAGGAGCAACTTCACTGGATCCCGTGGAAATGGGGAGGATGCTATTAACAAACTGTGGCTCAGGAAAAGAAATCGCAGGAGATGGAATTCATTTTCCAAAGACTGTAAAAGAGAGACGCACCTGCTCATGCCGCCAAACCATTTCCATTTCAATTTTTTTTTTTTTTAGATTCAACCCTAAAAAATGTCATAAGGCCCTATTTTCATTCCCAGTGCAAGTCGGACGAAAAGCACAGTCTAACTGTGCACTTGGTTGGCGTTGACTTTCTATTGGTATTTTGCAAGACTTTGCGCATGTGGAATCACTTTTGCGCTTTTGTGTTCCATTGTGGGATGGAAGTAATTTTTTTTCCAGGCCAATCATCCCTCCTTTGCGTTCTATATAAAGTGTATGAGCGCCTTCTCCTTGGCCGTATCAGCCCCACGGTAGAAGAACATCTCACCGCGGACCAGAGTGGCTTCCGCGCTGGCCGCTCATGTTGTGGACAGGTGCTCAACCTGACACAATATGTCGAAGACGGCTTCGAGCGTGGCAACATAACAGGGGCAGTGTTTGTCGACCTCACTGCAGCGTACGACACAGTAAACCATAGGGCCTTACTTTACAAGCTGACCCAAATGGTTAAAAATACATGTGTCGTCAACATCATCCGCTCCCTGCTTTCAAACCGTCGCTTTTTTGTCGAAATGGACGGGAAACGTAGTCGTTGGAGAGACCAAAAGAACGGTCTCCCCCAGGGTTCTGTCCTTGCTCCGTTACTCTTCAACGTCTACACCAATGACCAACCGACGTTCCACAACATCCGCCGTTTCATCTATGCCGATGATCTTTGCTTGGCTACGCAGGCAAACGACTTCGCCACCATAGAGAAACGACTGTCGGATGCCCTCAAATCACTAACAGCCTACTACAGGGCTTGGTTCTTAAACCCAAACCCAGGCAAGACCCAGACCTGTTTTTTCCACCTCAGGAACAAAGACGCCAAGAGGGAGATGTACATCCAATGGGAGGGCGTTACGCTCAAGAAAACACCTAACCCGGTGTATCTTGGCGTTACGCTCGACCGTACCCTCTCGTTCAAAGAGCACGTGGCGAAGCTTCGCAAGAAGGTTTCGTCGCGAAACAACCTGCTCGGGACACTGGCCAATTCGACCTGGGGTACTGACCCGGACACTCTCCGCTCGACAGCGATGGCACTATGCTACTCGACTGCAGAGTACTGCGCAGCAGTATGGGCCCGCTCTGTGCATGCCGCAAAGGTCGACGTAGAGCTCAACAAGGCCTGCCGAGTCGTCACGGGCAGCCTGAGAGCCACGCCCTTACCAGCACTCTATAGATTGACTGGCATCGCACCGCCCAACATCCGCCGCCTTGCAATCTCAAAGGCAGAGAGGGATAGGCAGCAAAAAGATCCACGCCATCCACTACATGGACACCAGGAGGAGCAGAGGCGCCTCGTGTCTAGGAAGAGCTTCGTCACTATCGACGGACTCGGCGCGACGACAGCCCCAAGCTTCCGACTCAGAACCTGGAGACGTACCGATAGCGACAACCCAAACGAGGCTCTACCCGACATCTGCGAGAGCCTGTCTGCGGGAAAAGACCTCCCAAGACGTCACTGGGCCACGCTCAACCGCGCACGAGCCAAGGTTGGCAAGACTGGGGATAACCTAGTCAAGTGGGGCCTCAAGAACAGCGCTGACTGCCCGTGCGGAAACCCCAACCAAACGATGGCCCACATTCTCCAGGATTGTCGCCTGAGCAGCCCGTGCACAGACAATGACCTTAAGCTAGCAAATAACACCGCTCGTCAATGGCTATCAGTATGGAGTGATAAGATATGATGATGATTTGCATTCAAATCAGTAGTCAGGACAGAGAGAGAGCCATAAAGCAAATCAGAAAAGCCGAGTTTGAACAATTTTACGATGGGACTTGAAATCGTGTTTCGGAGTTCCTGATGGGTTGTGGCAGTGAGTTCCAGTGGGTGGGGGCAGCGGCGACATGAGCGCGGCTGATTAATGAATTGGTGTTTCAGACCACAGCTGGAACCTTCAGCATAATGATCCTAGGTAGGACGGATTGAACTGGTGGGGGTTGGGACTATGCGTTCAGTTAATAATGTTTATGTGTGTGTCGGTGCAATGTGGGTTTACGTGATGGAATTTAAATTGGAAATTGCAGCCGTGCGCTGATGTGGCCTCTTGGGATTGGCCATGTAGGAAATGTTGCAATGAATTCATTGTCCTCTCACCTAAAGACATTGAAATAATTCTATTTGTTAAAACTTTTAAGGCCTGAGTGTGAATTTGAGATTTGTACTGTTGTCTTTACTGTAGATTCATCACGCTGACCCAAATCTTGCATGAGTGCTCATCTGATGTTGTAGTGACACTAAATCGATGATGTGAATAATTTAAATGAGACATGTTCAGTGGCAGTACGCGGCAACCGTAAAGGAATGCATCCATCTGTATCGAGTTTGCTGCGAATGCTTTTTTTTTTTTTTTTTTTTTTGCGCATGCACTTCACTTAAGTGACTGTTATTGGATTCATGGTTGTGCACGGATGAGCAATTTCTTTTCATGTATACATTTAACTCCAGTTTTATTTATTTATTTTTATTTACTGTACACTATCATCATTCCACAATACGTATTCTCATCTCTGGCTTTCACGTCACATCCACTGGCATCCGAAAAGAATGATGTAAAGATTCCAAGTGGGGGGGATGGACTGCGAAATACAGCAGAGTAAATGACCTGAAGTAGAGAAGACCCATGAGACACTCAACCTATCTGCTGTAAACTATAACAGCCTCATATCAAGCTGATTTTTCATTCCAATAACGCTTGCAGTCATATCTCATCTACCTTCATGACAATCCCAGAGAGACACACACATCAGCCGGCCAACATTACCCACCATTATCCAGTGGAGGAGGGGAAGTTGAGCCTGGTGAGGTAGTAATTCCATCACAAATAGTAAATCAACAGACACAAAATGTGCTTTTAGTTTCCCAAGTACACTTGGAGATTTTTTCTTATTTTTACATGTAATATAACCTCATGAATAAAGTTGGAACATCACAACCATAATTATGCAACAGACTGTACCGTAGATTTTGTCATGCTCAAGTTTGTCAAACGATAAAAATAAAAACATTGATACATCAAGCAGCTCAATGTGATTAAGTAAGGAGACAGTTCCTACAGAACACGGGTATTGAAATTCAAACCCGACCGATATTGATTTTGAGGCCGAGTGTGATACCGATTTTTGGCAGAAAAAAATTGCTGATTACCAATTAATCGGTTAAGGCACAGTGCATTTATTTAATAGTTATAAGGACAAAAATCCTCGTCATATGTGTTACCAGTTTTGAATGCGTGATATTTAACACATTAAATAAGACGTCTAGAAAATTGATCTTATGGTGGGTTTGTTCAGTCATTAGCCAGGAGTCATTTGACCTTATTCAACGATATAACCCTGTTATTATCATAAAAAAATTATTTTTATTTAAAGATTGCGTCATATAAATGACATTGACCTAATTGTTGTCTACTATGTAGAATGATGACTATGCTCCATATCTACTCCACACAATTGACGCTATGGTTTTTCTTTTTTATCGAATAATAGTTTCCATTATTTTTAAAAAGTCAATTCGGACATTTTGACATGCTATCGTGCTAAACAATTTTCCATGCCAGAAATCAGCACAATAACATTTATAATGGTGAACATGTTGCCACATAAATATAATGTTCTTCATTCCATTGCTGTTAGGTGCTCTTTCTTAATGCACTGTTTCATCAAATATAATGTTGGTAGGCTAGTGGCTAGTACTGTCTCTGAGCTCATTTCATATTTATGACAGTAAAGCAGGAGCTACCAACATAGAAGAGAGCAGACACACTTGAGGTTAACCTCCTGATTCATTTAACGCACCCTCGGGTATCGGCGAGGACGAGTTCACCTGGACTGCAGCTAATATGGCGATAAAAGACTGCAGTGCTTTATTGAGAGTGAAGATCATGTAACCTCGTTCCGATCGAAGCTTCATCACAAACTGGGAGTGAATGTGACGTGCCATTTTTTTGGGGTGCTTCAACTGGGATCGGCTTGAACTTCCACAAAGGGTGCAGACGATAGATGGATGTTACATACTTGCAGATGCTCATCTTGTGTAGGAATGTCATATCCATCTTGGGATAATAATTATTTATTCAAACTATTTGTTTTCTTGGGTGGGATGAAAGCAAACATCTCTTTTTTGCAGCATTTTCCAGTTCATAAAAAAAAATAAAAAAATAAAAAATAAAAAATACATAAATGTATATATATATATATATATATATATATATTCATTGTTATTTTTTTTTAATTTGACAACTTCTATTCCTGTCTTTCATTAGGTAAGACAAAATGTTGAACCTACCCCTGAACATCTTAGACTAGAACTCAGTGGATTTTTTTTTGGTCCAAGTAGTACATTAGCATTCTTAGTTGGAAATCCATTAATTGCGTAGCAATGTGCTCATAAGTAACTGAACCAAAATAATTAAGATGAAAATTTGATGTTAGTGCTCATAGAAAAGTTCCAGATGAGAAATGAAGGCAGTCAAAAAGTTTAAAGTTGCTGGAATTAATCAAATAATTCCCCAAATCTCAAACTTCCATTCATCCTCTCATGCAAGCACCATCACAAAAACACAACACATACATGCATAACTGCCTTCCTGACTCGAGATGTTCCATGTGCCGCTGAAGGGGCAGATCAATAGCAATGTATCATTAAACCGCATCCAGCGTGAGCTCGGCGAGAAGCGAGCTGCAGCACAGTCTTATAAAAAAACAAAAGATTTTTTTTTTTAAAGCTCCCCACCTCCTCCCTAGTCTGCTGCATCGTTCCTACTTTGCAATAATGTTTGGGGCAGGTTCATGTCCTCTTGGTTTCTCACGACATTCACCAAGGGGGAGGGGGGGAGTCAGAGCGATGGGAGGAGGACAGAAAAGGCAGAGAGGAAGGATGGAGGGCGGAGAGCTGGACAGTGGAAGACAAGGGGAGTAGAGAGGGAACACGAGCACTGAATACAAATGAGCTGACACATATAATGCATTCCCTCCCTCACTCTCCCTCTCTCTCGCCGTTTCACACACATGCATCTGCACTCTTACTCCTTCATCGACATGCTTTGCTTCTCGCGCCATCTCTATGTGCTCCACAGCTGCGTCAGACCAAGTCTTGCACAGGAGATTATTTCAACCACTAAAGTCATTAGTCACCTCCGGTGTTCGGGACGAGCTTATTAAAAGGATGGCGAGTGTTTGGATGGTGTGAGTGTGAACGTGCAAGGTTTTGGAGGCTCCCGTCACGCCTCCTTCTCTTCATCTGGCTGTCTGAGGGGAGCGGTGGACGAGGAGAGAGATTTGTCACGGCGCTTTGACATCATCGACATCTGATCCGACATGGTCACCGCATAGGAATCCGGTGCCACGGCAACCGTCAGCCCAGCGACGAGGTACCTGAGGTGAGTAGGGAAAGAGGAGGGAGGATGGGGGGGGGGGGGATGAACGCATGGATGGATGACAGGATTCCCTCTATCATGAGAGGGAGATCTTAACAGCCATTACGCCTCTGGTGCTGGAGAAGCCGAATCTGCATGGGCACTATTTTGCATATTAAACGCTTTAAGTGAGTAACGAGAGCGTTTGCTTGCTATGATTCTTGAGTGTGTGTGCTTGTGGGTGTGTAGGATGTGCTGGGAGGAGTGTCTCGGTGCTATCCAGCATTTTGCAGCGGTACTAAAAAACAATGCCCAGCTGTGTTAATCCTATTAGAGTATTCCACTTTTCTTTGAGTGGTATAAAGGTGAGGATTTGCTTGCTCACTTTAGCTGCATTGCTTGTGATTGCTGTGTGCATGTGCGTGCGTACACAAGACTGTCAACAATATTTTCAGCTCTTGCACAGTCTGAGATCCAGCAGGCAAGATGTATCATGTGTCATGTGAATCATCATGTGACCCGAAATGTTAAACATGATGCAGTGCAGTTGGATACCACTAACTACATCCACAAAAAAAACATAGTTTAAAACATTTCTGACCGTGTTTACAAAAGCAATTTTATTTTTATATTAGATCTCATGGTGAAAAGTGATTTTAAAGAAATGCACTTAAAATATAAAGAGCTCTTGCTCACATGCTCCCGTCCACTCTTTGGAATATTTAGGTTGTGGCATTGCTTGGTTTGACATGCATTGAAACAGAAGAATGACTGACTGACAGACTGTTGGCACTTTAATGCCGCATCACTGCACATCCTCTCGTGTTACTGTAGCTCGATTTGACGATTTAGGATTAAAATGTGATGGGAATTGAATGGTGAGGTTGAAATAGCGAGAAAAGCAAACATGAATTGTGTTGTGCTAAATTTATGCGTGTGACAGGGAAGAATTTGCTCAAATTCCTTACTTTGGAACGTACGTAGGTGTCCTGGGGCATGGTGATGGGACTGCAGAGCCGGAAGAGAGGGCATATGGTTGCCCTCATCGCCATGCTTTGGAGCAGTGTGGGAGACTAATGTCTGACTCCTGCCCTCCACAATGTGGACTTGAATCAACTGTCCCCTTTGAGGCTCGCGTTGCTCCATTCAAAACATAATTTTAGTTTTTTTTTTTCATTTTCTTTTGTAATAATAGCTCTCTCTTTTCTAGTTGTGTCCAGCAACTTTGTCTCAGTTGACAGGTTAGTTGGATTTCCTCTGATTGATACACCGGCAATCAGATTACTAGTCTTCCCTTTCACTTTGTCTGCTATTGTCAGATTAAAGCCATCTGGACCACTTTTTCTAAATGTGCTCAGGTTGACAAAGTCTGTGTTCGGAGTCCTTCAGCAATTTTTGACTTGGACAGATAAATACAATTAAAGCATATATGATCAGATAACTTGCATTTTCTCAATGCCCATGTCCCAAAATATAAAAAAATAAAATAAAATAAAATTTAAAAAAATAAATAAAGAAATTATATATATATATATAAATATATATATTTTTTTTTCTTTTTTTTTCCCTTATCAAAGTTAAGATCATCAAACAAAAAAAGTTCAGACAACGAATGCAGTTTTTGAATGGGGATTGTCTTGCGTCTAATCACATTTTTCAGTTCATTTTCACCGATCCCACGTGAGCTTGATTATCTCCAGACCTGTTCCATCAAGAAATCATCATCAAAATAGAACAGGTCTACGGTACTTTAGGAACTGGATGATTTGTTGTGATTGACAGAATCATGAAGTCTGCTCGTTACCTGAAAATCTTTAAGGCACGTCAACTTAAAAAAAAAAAAAAAAGGATTTTTATTTTTTTAATATATTTTTTTAATCCATAAAACTGAAATACAGGCACATGGTAATTTCCAGAGTACAACCCCCTTGACCTAGTGTGAAATCATAACTTACAGGCAAAACAAAACTTAGATTTGTTGAAAGGAAAATTCTACCACAGGACGTGTGGGGCAGCCCAGAAATCCACCAGGAAATGTAAAAAGCTATTATTATTTAGATTAGATCATCCCTGGCAAGGTGTCCCACGACTGAGTACATTTTTTTTTTTTTTTTTTAGACCATCAAAGCTTCCCACTCTTTTTGGGCCACCCAAGGAGTCTTTCCCAAAACACAATTGCTGCCACCAACACATCCCTGTACTTTGGCCCAAATTGCAAAAGCAATGTTCTTTGTGTCGCCTCCCACGGCAAGAGGAGGAGGAAATCTAACATTTCATTCGACACCATACAACAATAAAAAAAATAAATATACGAATATGAATTAAACAGGCCCCTCCGATCACATTCTCTTGTTTATCGCTTGGAGATTAAGTTGTTAGTGTGATGATGAAAGTGAAGTGATGGAAATAAAATAATTGTGATTTTTTTTTTTGTTGAGTTTCTGATTTCTCAAAATACACACGCACACAAGCTACACACAGACACACCCATTCCAAATGATCTCTCCTAAAAGCAGTCTTGCGTTGCACGTAACATTGTTCTAAAGACTCCTGAAAGCTTGGCGTCATGCTTTATTCATCCCTCAGGCCTTTCTTTCCACTCGTGAAAGGATAGCGTTCAAAAGAAAAAAAGTTCTTCTGCACATAACCGCTCACCTCTACTGGAGACTGACTTCATGTATAAACATTGAAAAGAGCGAGATACATTTTTAAAAAGACATTTCAGTGAGCTAAAAACATGAAATATTCTACTGTTGAGTAATTCAAATTATGATTCATTGACGGCATTAGCAAAGGAAAGTATTTTTTAAATTTATACTGGCCTGGCCGGGTCAGCGTTGTGACCCCGGGCCATATTCTCGTCGAACCCTGCTCAATATTAGTATTAGATCCGTCATTGGTTTGCAATTAACCTCACAGACTCTGCGTCATGTTCTTTACTTCCAGACGAGGAGGTTGAGAGCTGAGACACGGGAAGCTGAAACAAACACGCGGTGGCATGGCACTGGAGAAGAAGCCAAGTGTGAAGAGCAGCAGCTCCATTGTGCCCTGTTTCCTGTTTGTAGAGGTAAGAAATTATTGAATAGAAAGTTTTTTTTTTTTTTTTTCAAAATATGGAATTGCTAGTGTTATTTGATCACATACCTCTATAAGATTGCTAGTGCTGTCATTTGACAAAACCGCTGATACCTCGACCCTAACTAGGGGAGAACATATTTCACATTTTGTACATTATCAAACCTATTGTATTGTGTTTGAGATGAAAATAAACTGTAAGGGAGGTAAAACCTTGGTTCTAAAATGACTTCACTCTGGCCGGGATGCTTTCTGACTGATTTGCACAGTATTGAGGTCAAGAGTTCGAATCAGAGCCTTCCATCTATGTTATTTTGGAATGTGAGAGGAAACCAAAGTAGCAAGATCAAAAGCATGCAGGTACAGGGAGAACATGCAAGCTCAGCACAGGAAAGCTGGAACCCGGATTTGAACCCTTGACCTTTGTAACCAGTCGACCCCTATTTCGGACCCCTGTCAAATAGTTGGCCCCGTTATAAATGAAAAATTGTAGAAAACACAACTATTGGTCTCCATTGGTTGTTTTCATACCTGGCCACTTTATTGCCGGTCAGTCCCCCACCATGTGGCCACAATCTCCGTATCGTCCCGGCCTTGACCCTCCGGCCTTATTCGTAAAAAGTGTCAGCTCACGAAACATTTCCGTTAACGAAAACCATCTAAAATTCAAAATTGTAGATTTTTGTCATCATCAGAATAAGGTTACCTGTTGCACAAAAATAACTGAATAAGCATTAATTGTATATGTCAGACATGCTCAGTATTTGATAAATAGTAACAGCCAAAGAGAAATAAATGTCTGTTAAAAAACAGCACATAAATTTGGGCATGGATATAAACATGGTCCTAGAAATAAATCACACCAACAATGAGGCAATATATTTTTTGGAGAGAAAAGCTGCTTTGTAACATGAATAAATACTGTAGACTTGTGATACAAAAAAGGTCTGCTAACATTTAGAATTCCATCCCTGAATTTGTGTCGTTGCATGAAACGAGTGGTTGCATTCAAACTGGCCTTTACCTGAAAACCTCCTCTCTCAAGGGAGGAACCGAGACGCAGTAGCAAGACTGATCTACCGCACCCTTGTGAGCACAGGAAAAACTGGTCCCCCTGGCGCTAAAACACTCTGAACGCTCTCTATTAGACCACTCTGCCATGTGCCTCCCACTCATAATCTCTAAGCCCTCAGGTCTGAGTCAATTCCCTTGCCTATGTATGAGTGCCTGCGTGTGTGTGTCTGCGTGTTCGGGGAGAGTATATTAAAGACTATTTCTATCTGCTATTAGTGAGATGGAGACATCTCAGGCCAAATTGACGTTGAAGGGGGAAACAGGCCGAAAGCTAAGACCTTAACTTAGGTTCGAATTTTATGTCTTAAGAGTAAACATTATAATGCTCAATGAATTATGAAAAAAATAAAAAATAAAATAAATAAATAAAAAATTTTTTTTCATAATTATTAATATATATATATATATATATAAAGAGTAAAAGAGTTGACCATTTGTTTTTTTTTTTGTGTTATTTTGTGTTTATTGGGTAGACGGCAGTTGCAGAGATCCAAACCAAGGCAAAATGACCTGCAGTTTTCTTTTGCCCCCTCCCCACACCTCATCAGCAGTTACCATAGAAACGGATCAGATAGACCCATTCCCTATCTGTTCTTTTTCTTTGAGAAGCCTTTCATTCATTGTGCCCTAATCACCAGTCACAACCTTTCCCATCAGTGCGACCCTCTCAGCCAGCTTGTTCTGCTCGTTGCCTCCATCTTGCTTTTGTCCTCGTCCACATTTCTCCCTGATTCTTTGCTAATCGTCAGCGTGTCATCATGGGAGATCTGGACTGCTTGAAAAGAACAAATACTTGTTCAAAAATCAAAGTAATATTAGATGAAGATGAATTATGAACGTGATTGGTATTTTTCAAGAATGTATGCCTTGAAGTTCCCCAAATCTTGACGATGACTGCAGGTAGAGCTGGCTGACTGATGTGGGAAATAGCTCCACACATTGTCTTGGCTGCTCTATCGAATTTTGATAATATTAAAATAAGAACGTAAAGTGCATGGGAAAGTGAGCTACGTTCCATCTTTCGACAGACAGACGGCCTAAACCACGGTTTTGTCTACCGTCGGGTAATTTCCAAAATGTGACCCTACAGCAAAACTGAGCCAAACAACACGAATATGTTTGTAAAAAAAATATTAGAATCATGGGGAAAAGAACAGAACCTTTGTAAAAGTCTGCCAACATCGTCCTGAGCGTGGGTGAATGTTTGGCATGGACATCTTGGGAATCACATCGCCAGACTTTAACTGATTGACTCTAATTGATTGAAATTCAGGTCAGATTAGATGAAAGAGAGCGGCTGATATATAGTTTACGAGAGTTCTGTGCAGAATCTAACAGTGGGAAAGGTCTCCAGAACCTGATGGAACTATTTTGGGTACCAAGTAGCGACTTGCCACATCCGAAATCCAGAACGGATTGCTGACTCCCAACGGTATCCCCCGTGAACAGCTCTCTTGCACAGCAGCAGTCTACCACTTGCAATTCCACTCTGCCTTCCAGTTATTAGGAGGACCCACCTGTAGAAGGGACTTCTGGCGCTTACGAATATATCAACCCTGACTAACCTGACCACTTGCTAGAAGTGATGGTATCAGTCACACTTATACAGTATCTTCCTCCTTCCAACCCCTCCACTCACCCAACAAGTTCATCTTTGGGATGTCCCTTGAGACGGGGGGGGGGGGGGCAGTCTGTCACCCTCCTTTCTGCCGGCTGTCCTTCTGTGCATGGTGTAATTTTCCACTCTGCTCGTTGGCAAAGCTTCAGCTCGTTAAGCCAACCACCCAATCCCGCGGCGTCCAGTTGAGGCGAGTTATCCACCCATGTTTGGAGCACTTCAGTTTTGACAGACTCTCTTTCATGTCATGCCTGACTTTTTAGCTTCCAGATTGGCCACCCAATTCTGATCTTGGTTGTTGCTGACCTTTATTCATCAAGTCTATTTTGGAAAAGGGACCTGGCTTTTCGGCATTATCCTCTGGATCCGTCTGCCTGCTTTGCTCAAAGGAAGCACTCCTACTTCCGGTTTCAGAGCAGCTTGTTGACAAGTAAAAAGATATATCACACACAAACAAAGTTCAGCGTTTTTGCATTTTAAGATTTAGCTGCAGATTACTACAAAGAGAAGAGAAATGAAGACGAGATCACTTACAGGCACGTTTTACAAATCAAACTTGGCTTGCTTTGACCAAACAATCAGAGGATGGAAAATTCTAATGTTATTTTGGGCCAGTTAGCTGGCATTCTGAGGCAAATTTGAAATATTATTAGTTTAAGAAACAGTCCCATCGCTAATACAGTTGAAGTAATATGACCAACACTTTCGATTGCCCTGGACAAATTTGTTTTTATCGACTGTTGAGTATAAATGAATACACACACGCAACATAAACCGTATCAGAATTTAGGTCGTAAATGTTGGCTTAGTGCTAATGATAGCGTTTAGAATAGACATGTATAAACAACGTGACAATTTGCCAGATCATACTTCAATGTCCTATTTTCAGCTATTTTTCTCACTTGAGCTCAAAAGAAACTTTTTGGGGAGTGTTTGGATTTTAAATGAATGGAAATATTGACTTTTAAGGTTCACTGACAAATAGGTCATGATTGAAATGTATGTCATGGGCTTTTAGGACAGGAAATAAATTCCACCACTAGATGTCACTGTTGCTACATGGCAGACACTCACTTGTGTATCGCTGGAACTTGATGCTTTCAAGAGAAAAACAAATGCAGTTTGATGCAAAGTGAAACTAAATATATAAAGAGTCAAAGCACCTCATTAGAATTTTTTTGTTTGTGTGTATTATGGCATCTGTAATTTTCTGTTGATTTGTATCATGTTGGTTTTTATTTCTTTTTCCCGCTGAAAGTTAATGAAATGCTAATGAAAAAACACATTAATCACCTGAAGTTTTGAAAATGTTACGTTTAACTATATTAGTCTTATGAGGCCCCCGTGATGATTTCCAAAGTATGCGAATGTTATGTTTTTGAATTTTTTGTAAATGTGTTGATATTTTTTTTATCCATCTATCTTTGAGTGCATGTGATTTTCTCATGGCCGCACATTTATTCTCACCAATTTCATGCACCGTAGAACATGAACAAAATGCAAAGTCGCCATGCTCATCGCCATAGCTAGACCAGCACATTTTTCATCTTACAAAGGAAGTCGCCTTATCTTGTCGGAATAAAACAACAAAATCTAACACTTCCATCGAGGGCTTTTCCACGCTTGGGATACCAACTTAACAGACACACTGTGAGCATTCAATAGAACAATCTGATCGTGTTAACAGCTTCTCAGATGAGGGAACCTTGGATTTGAAAACAGAGAGACCCGAAAAAGCCGTGGACGTTAGTTTTCATCATGTTTTAGTAATGGCGGATGTTCACGCATGAATGAATAGAATTTATACAATGGACGCAGGTTATTCCATGACACTTCAATTTGGCCTGGGTCACATTTGTGTCTGGAATTAATTTGAACTTTTATAAATGGTAATTCATTCGCTGTCTACACACTCGCTATATACAAGTCATCTAAGGAAGACAGCGAGGCGAGGTTTGTTGTGATCAACACTTCATCGATAGGTTATAGTTAAATATGAAAAATTAGGTTAATAAATTAATAAATACATTTTGGCTTGCAAGAGATTTGTCTGTTGTAATCCCCTCACATACATTCATTCATTTGTTCATTCGCAACATGTACAGTGAATGGATTGTTTTTTTACCCCTCTCTGTTTTTGTTTTGTTATTGATTTGCATTTGACACCATTTTAAATTTTGATTTCAATCACGTCAAACACTGTGTGCCCTATTTTTCTCCCCAGGGCAAGTCTAGTGCAAAATGCATACTAACTGTGTGTATAGAGTAGAGTTTTCTTTCTTTTGGTATTTTCATGGATCAGTAAAAAAATGTGCTTTTGCGCCGGTGTGGGTGTGAACACAGCTAACTTGATTCCCATCCGATTGAAGCGGCTCCACTCATCATTTTAAATTCAATGTAGGTGAGACGCACGGTCGTCATTGCGGAAGCATGACAGGCTCGCTCACTGGAATCTGTGCAGGAGATCTAAAATTAAAAGTAAGGGAATTGCAGGGGTGTATTGCGTTGCAGATGCATGAATTGTGATATCCCTTTTTCATATTTTTCAACCACTTTAAAATAAAAGCAATAAAACTACTTGAACACACTTTTGAATTTTGTTAGCAAGTGACAAATCGTAAAAGGATACTGGCCTCTTGCGTTAAATGTGAGTGATCTTACTTTGGGCAAGTTTTTTTTTTTTTTTACCAAAAATCTGGGTCAAATTACAAATTAGGGGTATTTGTATTAAGATGTTCCACTTCAGTCCAATGCAATTAATGTTAATGAGCAAACATCAATCAAACATATTTTCTCACTATTAGATGAGTCTATTGCAATGCTTTAATTACCTCGGCCTACAAAACGCCGTCTCCCAGCAGGAGATATGCGATACTCTGCTGCATTATCCATTAAAAGATAATTGCAAGCTAGTGTGCATGAACCTGCAGAACATGACATGAGAGAAATAGGAGAGGTGCTTTTGAAATGGGGAAAGCGGGCTAGGTTGTAGGACGATTAAAGCGATTATCTGGTTTCTGCCATTCCCGTTGGACCTCACGTCCTTCTTCAGTCCTCACATTTACGGCACAAATTCTCCATTTTTCCCCTCCTCCTCACTTTCCTATGAACACAAATAAACACACACTCAGTCCAAGAAACACATTGGAAAGAACACAATACAAAAATCTTTAGTATAATCTAATAAAATGTAGTTGTTATTGTACCATGGAGTCATTTTTCATAATTTATTGCTTGTTTTGGGGGGGGGTGGCAGTAAAAAATGTGTTCAGAGGTCATAAATAAAAACGAAAGGAATATAATGATTAGAATTGACCACAAAGCGCCTGCTGGGGAATTAATTGCAGCCTTTGTCGAGTTCTGCCCTAAATGCTTGTTCCCCATATTTAGTCTTCAAAACGTATAAACATCTTATATGGATGGAATTCATAAGAATTCAGTAGACTGGGAGAATTCACAGAAATGAGGATCCAAAAATTACCTGGATGACTTTGCCCCATGAATAGAGTTATCATTTTATTTCCCCAGTCTGTTCAACGTCTGTCAGCGGGGAGCCTTTCATGTATTTGAAGTGACAAATCAGCCTTCAGTGCAGGCCAATAAGACGGTCCAGCTCCTGCTGAGAAGCTCTAATTAGCACTGACCGCCTGTCAGTATCTTATTCACGCAATGTCGCCTACATCTCTATGATGGGAATCTTCCTTTTAGGAGATTTGTTGTGACATAACTGTGATTTTAATAAAGGAGTAGGAAGAGACACAAAGGAAGTGCAACGGATTTGGAATATAAAAGTGGGAGCATGATGTGTGGGTAGGTTTGGTGTATGTACTGATATTCTGGTGAGTGGGTGTATTTCTTTTTTTTTTTTTTTTTTTTGGGTCGGAGTGTAGAATACAAAGGCACTGGCTCACTATGAAATAATACAAGGTCCCAGATCAAAACTGTCTGTGGAATGTAGAGTAAAAGAAAGCTGGACTAGTATTCCTCCCACACACGCAGGAGTAATTTAAGTGTTTCTAATTTTTCAATAGCAGAATCCTAACCTTAAAAATGCCTGGTCACAATTACCTGGAAGTGTGAAAGCTCTAAAAGTAGAAATGTATAATATTTTAGTTGGGTTTTTATTTTTTTATTTTTGCAGATACAAATTATTTCTTAAATCAAAGAATGAATTTAAATGTAAGTGTACATGTTAGTTAGACTCTTTGAATGTGCCAAAATCGGTCAAAAGCTCTTAATTGTTTTTTTCTGCAGTGGAAACTAAAACTCTCGAGAAAATGTTCCAGATAAACACATAAGGTTAATTTTCCACAAGTTCCCTTTTGATTGTTCTTCCAAATTATTTTTTTCTAACCCAGATTTCTGGTTGTTGGCAGGCCCGTAAAAAAGAAAGAAAAAAATAAATAAATCCTGACCCAGGCAAACAGTACTTCATTTTCACATGAACCATTTCTTGTGGCTGACAACACAATGGCTTTGGAGATAACAGTCAAACCTTTGTTTTTGGAGAGATAACAAATATAAAATATAAAAAAAAAAGCTGACCCTTCCTCATTTCTCTTGACTTTTTGTACGATCCCCCCTTGAACCTCTTACTTCTTGCTTCTCCTTTTACGTCATGACCACTGTCATGCTGCCCAGGTGCAATGTAGCGCGTCTGGATAGTCGCCCTCTTAATTTAAAGCATGTGTATGACGATAAAAAGCCCTGCGTCTCCTTGTCTCTCTGCTCTGAATCCTCCATCCATGAAACACAAAGCTGCTCTTTTAGATAATAACTCGAACAGCATCCTGCAAACACATGGCTTGACCTCATAGGAGAGACAAAAGGGAATTAAACCGTCCGCCATTTTAAAGATATGGCGGCAGTGCCATCTAGAGGACTCAAAAAATACAACAACTGATTCATGAAGCAAATTTGAAGCTTCATTTTCCCCATCACTATTTTCACCGTCCATGTAACATACACACTCAACAATAAACGATATCTGCTCTTTCATTCTTCAGTTCTATGATGAAGAACTCTCTTTGGTTTGATTTTGTTCCCATTTTTCTACCCTGAGGAGGGGGGGGGGGACTTCCCGCATCACAATTCCTATCACTTTTATGTCCTTATCTTTTTTATGTGCGCTCTCTCGCTCTCTTTCTTCTCAGCCTTTAATCTGCATCCAAACACTTGACATCTCACTCCGTGTCTGATATTTTCCCATGCATCTCCGTGATTGCAAACGGGAGCTGGCACCGGACTCTTTCAGCCCCCCCCCCTTCCCCCTCCTCTGCCTCTCCCTCCTCCCGCTCTCCTCTTCTCCACTCGTTTCCTAACAGAGTGATAATGTTCTATTTCCAGCTGGTGATTATGGCCGGGACGGTTCTCCTGGCTTACTACTTCGAGTTCACGGACACCTTCCCCGTGCACATCCAGGGGTTCTTCTGCTATGACAAAACCTTCTCCAAGCCCTACCCTGGACCAGACAACACCAGCAAGATTCCCCCTGTCCTCATCTACTCGCTTGTCACTGCCATTCCCACCCTCACGGTAAGAATTTGACTTATTTATAACGAGTGTGTGAGAAAAGCCAAATCAGCAAGTGGGTGTGTTTATTTTAATAAAATATGAGAGTGGAGAAAAGAGCTTTGATGGACAGTGAGGGTGTCAACATGTATCGTTTGTTTCTATGGTGAGTTTTGGCCACGTGTTGATGAATTATTTCTGGTATTTGCAGCACGATAGATATAGTGAGCAGATTGGTGAACGGCATGGAGGTGACACCCTCCCCCTCAACCCTGACAAGCAGGTGTGTGTGTGCGTGTGTGTTCGCACATGCGTGCACATTTGCTCGTGCGTGTTGGTGCGCCTGTCTACAATGGGAAGGGGCAGGCATGTCATTACAAAAAGGAGGCTGACTCAGGAACACTCCGCGAGAGAAAAAATAGAGCTGAAGTCAGTACATAGTTATCATGGCTTGCAGCAAGAAGAAAAGAAAAATCTCTTAGTGCGTATTGGAAAGAGACAATATACACAAAGGAAAGCAATTTCGTGGGAGAGCGTGTGCTCTGTGTTTCGAGGAGAGTAACTGTTTAGTTGCAAGTAAGACGGTGAGCATGGAGCTTCAAATGTGAAACAGACACAACCAAAAAGGCCCACAATACAAGATTGTACGCCGTACCGAAAAAAAACGACAGGTTTTCATTTCAAAGAAAAATACATTTTCAAACTTTAGCGAGCAAGGGAACACTTTTGTAACTTTGTTGAAACTGGACTGTGCACGCTTATATGAGCCAGCGGTATGATTTATAGCCACTTTGGGAACAAAAAAATTGTAATGACACAAATATGAACTATTACAATGCTCGTTTTTGGAAATCGGGTATAGTTTCAGAATTAATAGTGCTGTAGTAGTAATTCAGAATCAGAACCAAAATGCCCTTTATTGTCATTGTACTCAATGTACGAGATTGGCGAGCTCCCATCTCCAGTGCAGTATTGCAAATAATATCATTAAATATATCAATTAAATTAATTAAAGATTAAACTTTAAAAAAAATTAAATAAAAAATAAATCTGAAATTAAATAAATAAAACACAGTTCATGTTGAAGTTCTACAAGTCAACCGGGATAGAAAATAGACGGATACTAGTGCTGTATATCCAACAGTAGCTGGTTCACCATTTTGCATAAAATATCGTGAACGTCTACTACAAAGAATAATCACATCCTACAGATTAAAAAGAACAAACGCTGCCTCTCGCATATGAATTCAGATGTTGACTCGTTTACAAACCCCATGAAATGATCCTTCAAGGCCTCCCCAGCAGTTGGTGCTTTCCTTCCTCTCTGTCGAGGTCATTACACATCCCTTTCAGCCACAGTAGTAGTGCTTCCTCACATGAGCTGACAGGGAGTTCATTGTGTTCTACAGCAGCAAGGTAAATCGCTGCACGGACTCTCTGCGATGGACACAGGCTGGTGCAAATGAGTTTTGCCATCCATCATCGCACTCGTGCTCAATGGCAAGAAAAAAACAGAACAAAGCTTGATGGAGGTGATCATTTTGCTTTGTAGCTGCAAAGTACATCGACGATGAGTATTCTTTTTATGAATGATGCATTCACAGAAATAAAGGATCACTACGGATCAAACCAGTACAGAAAATAGGTAAAACTTCATTCGACTTCCATTCAACATCGATTCATGAGGCGCAACCACTTATAAGGCGCACTGTTGATTTTTGAGAAGGATTTTAAGTGCGCCTTATAGTGTGAAAAATATGGTGCTGTATTGTCATTTCACAACTGTTGTCCTTATTGTGAGCAACCTTAAATTTGAATAGGGTGAAAAATATAAGTATAAATAAAAATAAATGTAAATATATATAAATAAAATATATAAATATATATGTATATATATATATATATATATATATATATATATATATATATATATATAAATAAAAATATATATAAATAAAAATATAGTGTGAAAAATATGACACTGTATTGTCATTTCACGATTGTTGTCCTGATAGTGAACAACCCTAAATTTGAATTTTCTTTCAAATAAAACATGGAGCAATTTCATACTTTTTTTTCTGTGCCTTCAATATGGATGAGTGGTAACTTAGCACGTCTACTTCGCAGTTTTTAAGCTGTAAAGAAAAAAAGATGAATGGATGGATTTTCAAATGTCCATATGTTGCATCACAAAAACACAGACCTCCCTCATATTTGAGCATGCGAGCACAATCATCTCAGATCAAAGACACAGATGGCAGGGTGGGCTCTGTGGTGGGAGATGGCAGCACCAATTGTTGTGAATGGGTTGGGTTGAGGATTTCTGTCTTCTGCTCCAGCTATGTTGCTCAGTTTGTGAATGCAAGGTGCATAGAGAACAGCTTTAAAAAGGGGGTAAATTATGATTAAAAAAAAAAACAAAAAAAGATGTTCCAGGTAGAAAATAAAGGGAGACAAAAAACGTTTCTATAATGAAAAACCTTTAAGGTGACTTTGCTGGTGCTGTCTCTCCTCTGCACATTTAACTGATCATTTATCACGGTCTGCCTTTTGTCTCTCTTCGGTAAATCCTCACAGCAATAAGTCCTTCCAAAATTCAAACATCTCATTTAAATTTCTGAACTAATTTCTCCATCAGTCGTTATTTCGTATTTATTCATTTGAGCTGACCAACCTCATCCTGTGTACCAATTTCCCGGTGGACCAAGTCAGCCCCGGCATCAACTCAATGGATTAGGCAGTGAACAGTGTGATTGGACGGACAGAAAGTGTGATCTTGCATTTCTGTTGCTAATCTAGTCCTTATTTCAGAAGTGAAACAACTTCTAACAAGTTGTGCTTTCTTTGTTTCACTTGCTTGGTTGTCAAATTGTTGACCGCAAAATAACCACAATGACTTCTTGCCATTTGTTTTCAATTCATTCATTATTTAGTGAAAGTAAATCTTGCATCTATTCACAACTAAAAACAATGGATTTCTACATAAAACACCTGAATTAGTATTAATTACTTCCACTATATAGCATTGTCAAGTATAATAAATTTGCCACTTTCCAAAAAATGTGTACAAATATTTTGCATAATTGCGTTTTTATTACATATCACATACCATATTGCAGCATCTTTCTCTTTTGTGCTTGCTTTGATCTTTGGTTTTACTTCATTGGGATATCATTAATAATCCTGTCTTTCTATACTATCTATCTGTCTGACGTTTGAGGCTAAAGGGAAGGAATTGTTTCACTAACGTTGAATTTGATTTTCAAGTTTTACCTTCAGATTAAAAAAAACAAATACATTAAAAAAAACGCTATTCTTTGTTACTCCCAAAATGGAAAAAAATGTACATTACATGATAGAAAAATATTCAAAATTTGGTATACTCCTCGAATTATGTTGCTATTGGGGGGTTGTTTTTTCACATGTCTATTTTTCATGTATTCCGGTCAATTCCCACTCAATGCGCTTTACACAACTGCCCTCGAATTGACCGGCGATTAGTCCAGGACGTCGTCTGCTTCTCGCTCTGAGTCATCTGGGATAGGCTCAAGGCAGTGACCCTGAATTTTAGAGAAAATGGATGGGTGAGCAGATGAGTCATGGGTTTGGAACGCTCGCCCATTGACTGCAATACATTTTTTCATTGCATTCCATATTTAACAAAATGATGTTTTTCCATCCTGATATCAGAATTTATATTATTATTCTTTGTCCTTTTCATCCGTCTCAGTAAATCACCCAATAAATCATCTCTTCTTATAGTCACATTCATAAAAAGGGCACATTTGATTGCACACTCTCGTCTGACTAATAGCCACTGACACAAATCATGATCCGATTACTCACACACATCGAGCAGAACCTTCCAGCTCCATTGTGTGTGCAAATAGAACTCCAGATTTGTATGTATGTGAAGACAGTTTATCATGTCCGTATTAATGTTTCATTGCCTCGCTTACCTCTCGTCTCGCATTTAAATATTGCCTGTACCTACATATGCACACCCATTGTACAAGGTGTGTCAGAAAAGTTCCAGGACTTGAAATATCTCACATCCAAACAAGTTTTTCCCTTCCAAGTAATCTCCCTTCAGGTCTTTCCCAACCTTCTCTGCCATGTCCTCTAGAACAAGTCTGTCTACATGTCTATCCCCCAGTGCTTGAGACAGAAGAAGAAATCACACAGCACTTGGTCATGTGCGTAGGGAGATTGGTCCAGTACGGCCATGGTATTCTCGGCAAGGATTGCTGGATGTTCCAGGCATTGTTGGCAGCTATTGTCCACTTGACACCTGAGGGGCAATGCCATATTTGACTGTTAGTGATTGAAAGATCAACTAGGAGGCAAAAAAAACGCAGCATCAACGGAGAAAGGGAATTTGGAAATGTTGTAACAATGTCAGGTAGATCTACCTGGTGACAAATCCCCTTTATATATGCAGTTATGTAATTCTTTATCTTTCTACTTGATTTTGTTCTTAGGCGTCCTCCAACTTTTACCACCAAGTGAAGAGGTAACAGAATCCATCTTCTTTTGCGTCTCAGGGCTAGCTAGTTTTGAGTACTCAGAGCTAGCTAGCTGTTACTGGTCGTGAAGTTCCAAAATAACCCTTTTTTTAGAAACAAGCCACCCAGAAATTGTCTTGGCCGACCTGTTCTCATGTCCCACATATCCTCCACACTAAATCAAATGTGTTACGCATTTTAGCTTTACCAATCAATAACACACAGACACAGAAGGCTACTGTATTAAGCTCCAACAATGGAGGACAGACAAATCCAGACGAAGGCGTGAGAATCTGATAGGTGAAAAAGTAACACGATTATTACATGTGTGTGTCCGTGCCTTGAGTCAGAACTGAACATTCTAAAGGTCCTGCTGAACTGATTAGATTAACATGGCAACACACAACCTATTATTGTCAGTGATTCTGATTGCACGCCACTCGTATAAGTTCAGATAACAGGAAGGAATGGAACTCTGCAGTAAAACGTCAAGCGCCTGTATTATATACATTTGAACAAGAGTCATCAATGCTAGCCCAAATCATGAACCTATTGTATTCAAACCCATATTCACAATCTGGGTCCAACTGCTGTGATTTCCCTCAAGCTGTTTTATATTATGGCTTCATGTCCCTATATGTGCTTCATGCAATGTCTAGCATGCTACAGATGAGCTGATGGATGGTCTCTACAGGTTTCTCAATGCGCCACTCAGCCCTTGGACATTCTTTGCGTCGATGTTGAGGCAGTTAATGCAAAAACATATAATGTCCCAGAGGTGCTCTATTATATTCAGGACTGTATAAGAGATGGGCCAGTCAATAACATCAATGCTTCTATCATTCAGGAACACCTGGCACACTCTAGCCACATGAGACGTAGCATTGTCATGGACAAGAAAGAACTCAGGGCCCACTAGTCCAGCATATGGTCTAGAAATACAATTCACATTATGATTTTATACCAGTACCTGAGGAAGTAAAATTATAAATACCTGTAAATTAAGTCTATGTACTTAAATTTGATAAGATAGCATTAGCATGAAAAGCTAAATTAGCTAGCTCAATAACTTTAACTGCTACGAGTGCTTGAAGATTAGAAACATAGAAACACAACACAACAAATCAATCTGAATCCCACAATTGGTATCCTTGCAGTTTGTTTGACAAGGATGTGTTTTTGCTTCATTAAAGATTTCTTTTTTTTCTCAAATTCATCATTCATATTGCAGCATCTATCTGTTTCATTCCCACTTCTTTCGGCACTTCTTGTTTCTTTCCTCCTGAGTGATGTACTTCTTTTATTCAATAGACGAGTTCATAACCGTTGATCAGGTCGCAGGTGCCAAGACCTGACAAAAGTGTTTAGATATCAAATGAAATGTGAAATGACTGATGGAATATATTCACCAGTCTGGGCTTGAGTTCCTCCCGCTACTTTCAGCAACTTTTGTGTGGAATTCTGAAGAGCTAATAGAACACAGGTGACCTTGTGAACATTATTTGTCGGCTGCTACATTTGCATGTTGCAAGAAAGACTTCACATCACAGTTGGGTGCAGCTGTGACCCGTTGCCAGATATCGCAGAAATTCGATGAATTAATGTTGAGCATCCGACAAGAGTAAAAGACTGAATTGAAGGCATGAGAGCTGCATTGGTACTTCTACTTGTACATGCTTCGTATCACGCTCACCACCCACTACTTTATAGCTACGCCTGAGGCAATACGCTCAAAAGTGTTTGTCTAAAAGTGACAGCGCCGTACCTTGATTAGCATACGCATTCTGGTGTGCACAGCGCTCCGTGGACCGAGCATCCCCCGTGGACATTATGCTGTCTTTAAATTACCCCCTTCAGTTGATATCCAGCATGTGACATTGCCCTTAATGGCTCTGACTTGATTCAACAGATCAAATCCCCCTTCAGCTTTAATTCTGTGCTTGTAATATTTTTGAGATGGTTGCCAAGGAGCACCCTCAAGGGTTATGTTTCACTCATGGTAGAAAGAACAAGCAAGGCTTGCAATGGCAAGGCCTCTTGAGGTTGTTACCTAATTGAATTTGGCTGGACCTGCTCGGAAATGCCCTGAACATTTTTATCCCCAGCCCCTCATTTTCTTTCTCTGTTACTAGGTTCTCATGTTCTCTTGACTACAGTGCTTCAGTCGTGGGGATAAATGTTATTACACTGTTATTATACCGAATATTGGATTCATTTAAACAAATAGCCACTGTCTTCAAACCCAAGCTGTGTAGCCATGTGAAGTAGATGATAGTTCAGGTTTTTTATGAATAATTCTTCCCTTGCCCCTGTGAAGACAATAATATCTACTCAAAAGATAAATGATATTTGTTGGTGCAGCAATAATAAAAAAAAATAATAATAAAAAATGTATATATATATAGTGTTGCCCTGAGAATGAGTAAAAAGCTTCTGTCCCATATAAAGGCCGACATAACATCAAAATGGCAGACTGCTACTAAACTATTTCACTTGATGCCTCACTTGAGCATCAACCAAAAAAGGGACTCGGGCAAATATGCACAAATTTCCGACAGCTCTGTAATATATTTGTGTGTGTGTGTGTGTGTGTGTGTGTGTCTACAGATTCTTGTTGGAGAACTTTGTGCTTTCTTCACCAAGGCAGAGGGAACTCAGGAGAAAACTATTGTCACTGCAGACTGCTGCTACTTCAACCCCCTACTGAGACGCATCATACGCTTCTTAGGTGAACACTGTTTTTGTATTCCACATCCCTCACGCTTAATAATTCCCCTTTGTTGTTTTCCGAATTGAGAATAATGTAAAAACAAATTGGTGGGGAAAGACCACAATAACAAAGCACTCGCCATTGACGTTTTCAAGTTTTTCAGCTTTGTCTACTAAACAAGTCGTTTAATAATAAACTGCATGGAGAAATTAGCATATAAAGCTGTAAATTCTGAGGTGAAACCTTCAGTTACAATTTCACACCCAAACTGATAATGACGTGTCGATGCTATTTTGAGAGGTACGACTTGTTATCTCCTGTTTTATCAAAGAGAGTGTTTGCTTTGCGATCTCTTCTGCTCGATTTAACCCAATTCTGATATTTTTCACCTCAAGTGGATAGCATCTCTGTTGAATTATCTCTTTGTATATCCACTGTAAAACGAGTTTCAATTTAAAATATGGCAAGGATCTAATAGTTGCCTACGTGACTGCAAGTTTCAGCAATCGCATTAGATATACAATGGTGCCGAACACGTTTCGATTTAAGAACTCAATTTTCTCAGTAAAATTACCTCATTTACTTTTGTATTGTATTGCATTTATTTTTTGACTATGCACCAATAACATGTAAAGTTAATTTAAATTTTGGACTCTAACAAATTAATTTAATTTCCATGGATTTTTCAATGAAAACATTACCTCAGTTACATTTTTTTAACCAAAGTTCCACTGCATGCTTTTCATTTCGATTCAAATGCCCACAACACACATGTGGTAATGAAATTGGAAAAACACATCTAAATCAAAATTGGAGGTAGACAAACCTTTAAAAATTGAAAATTATGACAAACCGCATTGGATTAATGATTGCATTAATTCTGAGCGTACCGGTCATTGGAAATTATGGGGAGGAGAATGAATGGAATTAAATGTTTTTTTGTGGTATTTCTGTGTTGTCGCTGCTCATTGTTACAGAGAATGGGCAGCATTAAACAGCTCTTGTCTAATTTCTCCCATCCATTCTCCCAATCCCTATTGATTCCAATCCAGGTGTCTACGCCTTTGGTCTATTTACCACAACCATCTTCGCCAATGCCGGGCAGGTGGTGACAGGAAACCAGACTCCTCACTTCCTCTCAGCATGCCGACCAAACTACACAGTCCTGGGCTGCCAGTACCACACGCAATACATCACCGAGCGCCGGGCCTGCACCGGCAACCCTCTCATTGTCATGTCTGCACGTAAATCCTTCCCATCCAAGGATGCAGCGCTCAGCGTCTACTCTGCAGTGTACACTGTGGTAGGTTGATGTATTCTAGCGGTGATGTAAGACCCATGCTATCAATTTGATCACTTTGATTAGAGATTATGCGTTCCGGTTGACCCTTTCACTAAGATGTAAGTCAGTCATATATCTTGGCTAGAAAGCAAAATAAAAGATGGGAGGAGGGAATCCTGCTCTTTTATCAAATGCAGCTGGCTGGTTTCTGCTCACGGGTATCCTTGGCTTTGTTGTTCCCCACTTTGTGTGCTCTCTCACATGCCTTTCTTCAGATGTATGTGACGCTGGTGTTCAAGACCAAAGGTACGCGTCTGACAAAGCCCACCGTCAGCTTCACCTTGCTGTGTCTGGCAATGATCGTAGGCGTGGTCAGGGTGGCTGAATATCGCAACCACTGGGGTGACGTCCTGGCGGGATTCTTCACTGGCGGCGCTATTGCTGTCTTTCTGGTAAGAAGAGAAAATTCCAGTATAGTAGTTCCGGGGATGTATGGGTTTTGATTTTTGAAAGAATTCACATTCAAATACACATTTTAGATCCCTTCGTTGTCTGTTGTTCATGAGAACGTTGTAAGCTGTGACGGAAATAGTTATGAAGGCAAACCCAGAAATCCCCCCTGAGAGTTCCGTTGCCAGCCATAGAAATCTTGATCTAGAGCGCGATCTGAATTTGTTCAACTTTGAGCATTTCTCTAACTCTTCCTCCAGGTGACTTGTGTGATTAACAACTTCCAGCAGATACAGCGCAGGCCTTCTGCCCAACTCCCCCAGTGTCCTGAGTCAACGCTAGGTATGCCCATGGTGACGCTGCCCTGTGTGGAGAGTCCACTAGAAAAGTTAAGTGGCCCTCAGGTAAGGGCATGTTTGCTCACACCAAAGACCATCTGTGATAAACACTTCTTGTCTTATACCAAAATCTGCTGTCCTCCGTTTTTTTCCCCCCAACACACATGCATGCATCAAGTCCCCTACTGCACTCAAAAACAAACAAAAAAAAAAAACGAGGCGAATCCTTTAACTCTCTGCACATGCACGTTGTGCAGTCGGCTGATAAGAGAACAGCTGGGATTTGTTCTTCTGGCGTGAAATGAGCTGTAGTTACATTTCAACAAGAGAATGGAACAAATTCTATTGTGTGTTTGTTCGGAAAGGACTTTTTCCACTCACTCTATGGTGTTTAACATGCAGAAAGTCACTTATGAGTTTGTTGCAAGTCAGGAGTTTGCCCTACAAGCCTTTGTGGTGTAATTCAGCAGCATTGTGATAAATTGAAAAGCAGTTGCTTCACAATGCCGTGATTTACAAAGCAAGTTCACGTTGGGGTGGCGCCACGTCGTTTGGCTATATTTATATGCTTATACTATAATCTGAAGGCATTTTTTGGGCAGTTTTGCACACTGTGTGTTATATATATATATATATATATATATATATTTTTTTTTATTTTTTATTTTTTTTTTATTTTTATTTTTTTAAATATATTTTAACAATTTTTTAACAAATGAATCGTGAAAAATTCCATAATTACAATTAATCACATTTTTTCTACTAATATTTTTGTGATGCTTTTGACAGGTATTTACTTGAATAATATCTTTGATTTAATGTAAAATCACCAGATATGAAATGACAGCTAATATATTTGAATTTTTCTTTGAAAGATATGCAAATAATTTTTGAAGTAAATAAAACTGGTTTTTAAACAGCTTCTCTGTTCTCACACTGCACAAGGCATAACCGCTCTAAAAATAGCCTTCAGACCTCCTTCCCCGTGACATAAATATAGCCACTGTGTTTGGAAAATGCCTGGCGTCCTTTGTGGTCTGTCACCTGTTCTAACCCATACCTGATTGCCTATTTTCCTCTGTCTCCCACCTTGTCTCTTTCCTCTCAATCTGCTCCCTTTGTCCCTCACTCTCCACCAGCATCCGGCACTTTGCTCCCCCCCCCCACTCTACAACACCTACGTTCAACCATTCTAACCAATTTTAAGTCTTTTCCACTCTTGCATCACGATCCCCTTCTTTTGTTCTCACATTTCTGTTTTGTAGCTACATGTAAAATTGCCACCAGCCCCAAAGACATCCTCTCTCTCACCTCAGCATCCATGTGCATCTCTCTTGATTATCCTTCTCTTGGCTTTCCTCTCTCCTCCGTCTCCCCCCCACCCTCTCCTCTTTCTCACTCCTCTCTTTCCCCTGCAGACTCCGCGGGGATCTCCGTTCACCGAGATCACATGACCATCAGCCCTATCGGTTCCCCGTCAAACCCGATGTCCTCATACTGTCTCGCTCCATTTCCAGCGAAGTCTAGACCAGCCGGAACAGCATTCTCCTCGCTGCGCCGCACATTCAGCCGGGCGGTATGCGACGCTGCATCGTTCCTATTCCACGCAGGTCTAGACTGCTGATGCACAATTGTAAAGTACGAACACATCCCTTTCCTGTTGCTCCCCACCCACCCAAACACCCAGGGAACCGATAGGCTAGACTTTTTCAAAGACTTAATCTCTTCGCTGGAAATCCAGAGAAGGAGCAGAACATTCACTTTTCTTTTTCAATGACCTTTTTTGCCGTGTTTCTACTTTTTTATATGAAATCATGTGAAGCTCACTTTTTTCAATTGGTGTGCTTTGTTCGGAAAGACGCATCAGACTGTGACCGCAAAGAATGTCCATTTTTCCCCTCGTCCACTTCTACCGAAATGCGCACGTTATAGTGAACCCCTTTTTATTGCGGGAATGTCTTTCAGACCCACTCGCAACGGTTTTGCCCCTTCCACATGCTTTTAACCACTGGTGGGCAGTCAAGGACTTCAAGAAATCTTGATATTTTTTAATTCCTCACATTCATGACGTATTATATCCCAGTGTTATATTTTTAGGTATGAGGTTTTTATCCAATTAGAATTCAGCTAGCTCATAATACGCCTTCACAATCAACAGCGCAGGCGTCTGTGCCGTGTGAGTGAACGGGATCTTAGAGTTGATAGACAGCTGCGATAGCCAATCAGATCACGAATTGGCGACAGTGAGCTTTCTCGCAGGCCTAAAGTGTGAACGTGTCCTGTCGTACTAAATAAGGACTTCGCTGAAAGCCTCGGTGTGAAATGCACGGCCCGCCACTGCTTTTAACACATAAAAATGGATTGAAAGATGCTTAAACGGACAAAAAAAACAAAAAAAAACATTTAAAAGTATTTCTTGCCACCTTTTTTCACATCCTCGCTCACCCACTTCTCACTAAAAACTATACGTAAAACAAAATAAAATTAAACACTTTTAACAAGATGAAACTGTTTGACGTTGCTCATGGAGCAGCAACACATACAAGCAGAGCATAGAGTCGCTCTGTTTTGTGGGAATAACGATCCCTGAATTTTAGTTTGGGGCCTTCTCTGTCTCTTCCCCTTCTCAACTCTGTAATGTAAAATCCTACAAAAAATGATTGCTAAAAATCTGCGTTCCAGCGGGGGTCGTAATTATGAACCGTAATATCGCGGGGGGGGGTTCACTGTATGCAGAAAGAAGTGCTCGCTGAGAGTAAAATGTGAATCAAGGTTGGATTGATTCAGTCTGCCATCTTGAAGTTGCTACCTTGGTCCAAAGAAACCCTTTGAAGGAAAAGTGTGCTGCTGGTTTACCTGGATAAAAAATAAAATAAAATAAATAATCATCAAAAGTAGTGATTGAACGCAAATATAATTTTTGCTTTTCTGCACTCCCTCGCTTTATTTTATCTCACTACTTTCATGCATGCAGCGCCTCAAACTCTCACGTGACACACAAACACACGCTGCAGTTGGCGTCGCTATATGTACTCAAGTCAGCGCGGCTTGAGGTTGACCCAGATCAAAGGATCCATTTGTGTGGTCTCGCTGCAGACACAGTAGACAAAAGCAAACAGTATTAAAGGTGAAACATCTTCACATGGCGATCAGCGTCATGTTTCTTTCTCAAATGGACCCGGCTGACGCGAACGGATGCAAAGTGCTTATCGTCGAGACAAGAAAAACGCCACGGTCTGCTCACCAAAATTCAAGCACAACCGACCGCTAAATAATCAGGACCAAAATGTCCAAATGGGCAAGATGTTTTTACCCAAGTCATTTCAACAATCCGAGTATCCAAGTGCTGGGATGAGCTTGCCGACCAAGAGCATTCATTTGGGAGAGTATATGCAGTTTATGTAACGCTACTGAGCTCAAGCTGGGGTACACATTTATCCACAATTGGGCCAAATCTGAGCATTTACCCTTCCTTGCGTTCAAAGTTGTCAAAGGCCCGATTTTCAAATGAGCCATTATCCTGTGCCGTGTGAAGCGTTCGGAGTTATTCCTCCAACCAGACCGGCACAGAAAATGGTCTGGGCTGACAATGGAACCTGTTAAACCTTTTTGACATTTCCAATTGCAAATGCTTTTGTGCGGGTTGTGACATGAAATGTTTTGTTAAGTCCAAAGTCATTCACGGCAATGGAAATGAAACATATTTGTAACTGCAACGTAGATACCACAAAAACTATCTTCTTCTATTTCTTCTTGTACTTCTACTTTTTTTTTAAATTGTTTTTGTTTTCCAGCAGTTTTTATGTCCTGTGGCATCTTACTGACTCTGGTCAGGTCAATCTTAGATTTAAGACAGGAGACTTCTCGTTCTATGTACAATATCTTGAGTACACCACACACTGTAAGAGCAGATTTTTTTCTTTCTCACTCCACAAGCACAATTTTTAATCAATCTCCAGTCTCATTGCTGGAGATTAGTTCCTTGTTTCAGAGTACGAGATGTAAAATAACTTCATGTGCCTTGTTGACTCGCTATCTGTCACAATTGTAAGCCAAGTCCAATGGCGGAGGTCAAATAACAAAATTGCAAAATAATTACCAGCACCTGACCCTTAATTTATATTATTTACCTGTTATCAAACAAAGCATGCTTTTGCATTTGTTAGCTCAAACAAAAAGGCGGATAATAATAATAATAATAATAATAATCATAATAATAATAATAAAAATAATAACAATAATAGAAATAGAAATAGAAATCCCTTTATTGTCATTGTACTCAAGTGTGCAACGAGATTAGATATACAGTTCAAATGAAAAATGTTTCTAAACTCTCATCACAATTTTTAACTAAATCTTTTGATTATTCAGATTATTATTATTATTATTATTATCATCATTATTATTATTATTATTATTAATCTTATTAATTAAAGTAAATACCATATTACTGTTGATGATATCTGAAAATTATTGTCTCTGGTCACATGACATTTTTCCTGCATTAATCATGGGTGAATGAGTCTGCCACAATTATAATGATGATTAATGATGATTAATTGATTTTTAATATATTCATTCATGGACATGTATGCGACATATGGTGTGGCTGTTTTCATCACGACATCTACACACGACGACAGTTTTGCTGACTTTGATTTGCACACATTCGCCTCCATCTGCGGTTTCATTCAACATCCCCTTTTTCTCCAAATACTTTCACATTCCATAGGCAACACTCCTATATTATTTTTAATTGTCATTTTATTTGTCCAATGTTTCCCTCTGCTGGAGAATATACACATAAACCCATGTACACAAATTGTACATATTTTCTCATGCTTTTTTTATATTATCCACTACTTCAAACCACTTTTTTCACAGAAGGCTGTATATTATTGTACATAGTTTATTTATTTCTTTTTTTATGGGCGCGGGATTGAGAGTCATCTATTTAGCCAACTTCACTTCCTCTGTTGACTGGGTGAATCTTGATTTTACTGTCTAGCTCCTTATTGGTTCTATTGACTGGAAAATATGATGATAATTAGGTCTGAAATTAACTGCTCATTGATCAAAAGGGAGGCAAGGATTGAGGAAAAAAATGCAAAACACCCGCAAAAGGCTAAACATTATCACTGGATGGAAATTTAAAAGCAAGCCACATGGCTGAAAGCTAACATAATTATTCAAAACATGATTTGGAGTGTTAATTGCGGATAAAGCTAATATAAACCTTTTAAGTAGAAGAATGCGTTCAAGTACACATTTGCAATTGAATATTTCTTAGAGTTTTTGTTATCTTAATAAAGACAGTGTGAAAACGAGCAAAACCGAAAGTAGGACAGTAACCGGACAGTTCATGGCACCAGCTAGTGCAATATTTCATCCTATGAAGATGTGAATTTGCAAAAAAAAAAAAAGTTGCCACTCATGAGTAACCTTTTTCACTTTTTTAAGAGCAATGACCATATAATTATTTATTATGCGCAGGCATCTCATATTTACATATGTTAAGGTCCAAGTGAAAAGTTACTGACTGCCTAGTTGCTGCAAAAAGTCTAAAAAAAGCAAAACTGCCATTCTGGAGGTCCAGCGATGCAGTGTACACACATGTCATTCACGTGTGCAAACTTTTTTTTGTCAGACATTCGCAACATGACATCCCAACAGCATCGTTTTCCTTCATTGCCACCACGAAGTAAGGGGAAATGCCTTAAGAGTACTCTATAACTTTATGGTCAACACATATGATCGGGGGCAGTTGTTCAAACGTCATCTGAGTGGATTTTGGTTCTCGGATTGGATCAAATTTTGAAAATGTCGAATCAAATCCTACTTTTAAACCATCAGTTTTAGGTGATCAATCGTTTCAGTTGGAGGTGTATAACATTGTGATATGCTGGTCATCTTGATCAGGTGATCCAATCCAATATATTAAAAAAAAAAAAAAAACAATTTCTAATTCAGATGACATCTTTTGAATAAATGGCCCCTGATGATTATTCGGAGTGTAATGTGTGTTAATATTTTCAGCGCACGATTAATATTTGTGCATTGTGTGTCAACGTTGTTTGAGAGTGGCTTTCTAAATGTGCCAACGCAAAAAGAAGACCTGATCAGTATTGTATTTTCCCCGCGTTCAACCATCAGCATGGCAGTTTACTTTCTTGTGAAGTAAGATCTGTTTCAGTGACGAACAAAGACACTGCAGTTGACTGAATGAAAGGGAATAAAAAGCACCAGTGTCCCTCAGATCTGCAACACCGAGGGTAACCCTTCCTTTCCGCCAATCTTGTTGCAGCAAACTGTCTGTTTTGTAAGAATTGTGTGACGAGATCAATAAATGGATATTACAATGGCAGAAATTCTGTGAGCTCTTTTGTAAATTCTGAAAGCAGAGGATGTGGTAAAGGTAAAACTGAAAAACGTCTGAATAAAATAGCTTTTTTACGGTTTGCCAAAACAGGTGAAAAAAATATATAAATGTTTGAAGATGATTACATGTAACAGCCTGTATCTGATCTTAAAGGGGAAGTCAACCCCAAACTTTTTTTTTTCTCCAAGAGTCTGTTCTATGCAAGCCCACTGAAACATGGCATTCTGATTCATTTTGTGTTTGTGGAATATGAATTAACCTGGATAACATACCTGTTTTTAGCCAAGTCAGGGGGGCGGCCATTTTGTCACTTCCGTGGACTGAAATTGACATCACCGTTGCTCAGTGCTCAGCTAATAAATAGCTCAGCTTCAGAAAACAGGTGAGCCTTGATTAATCATTACCCAAGCCCTGAGCAACGGTGATGTCATTTTCAGTTGACAAAGATGACTAAAAACTAGTGGATTTTACTGCATAAATCACACTCCACCAACGCAATATTAATGAGGATGCCTTGTTTAGACTGGTGAACACACGTAGAACATTTTATTGCAAATAATTTTGGGGGGTTTTACCTCCCCTTTAACAAACAAATAGAGCACATGTCTCATGTTAATTAGACTAATTCCACATCTGTAAATATTTGGACTTTGCAGCTTTTAGGTCACGGGTTCCTGTCCCCTCTGCTAATCTGCTTGCTGGTTACTGACGTGGCACTCTGGAGCAAAGCGTAGTCATGATGCAAAAAGAGGCTTGAGATTCAGGCCACACTTGCTCTTTAAGAACCACACCAAGCTGCAATGTCGATACCTGGAGTTTGTATAGTGGATTTTTTTTTTGTACTAATTATAATCCCTCAAGGAGAACTGAATTTGCATTCTGCTTTGTATTCCGTGTTGCTCTAAAAGAAGACTGTTTTACTTTGGCTCTTGATCCACGAATGACCGTCAGTCGACTCTAATTGGCCTCACTGAAGTTCTTGATACCGGTTGAGCCTGCTCTGACGGTCTCTGCTCTGAATGCGAATTATGATTTGTCTTCTTGTCCAGATCACCTTTGAAAAAGAGACCTTGCTTTCAATGGGTTATATTTTTCTGATTTAATAAAAGTTTTGAATGAGTGATTGAATTGAGTAGGCCTACGTTTCACAGATGGAAAATTATTCCCATAATTAGACATTTTGTAACATTTTCATCAGTGCTGAGCTACGAATTTTTCCTTCCATAAATGGGTCAAAAAAAATAAATACATTAAATGACAAATCAATAAAATAACCCTTGAATTTCAACGGCATACTAATGTATGTCGACAATACAACCTAAACTCCTGTTCCGCGCACATGCCTGCACTTACAGGTTCTAACCGAAAGATGGCACTGTACGTCATCGCTATTCCTCCTTGAAGTGAGGCCCTTGACACCGGTGAGCATGAAAAGAAAAGAAACACGTTGGGAGGATGTGCACCTGTGCTCTAAAAGGTCCATTTTCTAAATGACAGTTGTTATAAACAGTGACTTGTGCATGACGTATCTGTATACCCTTCAGTCGGCATACTCAAGAATCTCTTTTCTCTCGGATTTAAGGAATAGCGTGAAATTGAAATTAGAGTGAAAGGCTTATAAGAAGTGCCGCTGGCTTTAATTGCAGCCTGCTCAATTCTCCAGACTTTGCAGAGATGCACCTGCAATTCCTGAAAACCTCTGGTTCACTGAGTTTCGAAGACCGCCAAGCATCCCATCCAGAGGGATTGAAAGGATGATGCTGTTTGCTTGCTAGTTGGTAGCATGCCACCTGCAGCGTCTTTCTGTTTTTTTTTTTCTACTTATTTATTTTTTGCCTCATTAGTGTGGGCAGTACAACACTTTCTGTTACTTTGCAAGGAATGTTAATTATGCGACGGTCTCTGCTGCATTCAAATTAGAAGCCTTTGCTGGTAAACTGAGACGATTTTATTTTCAAGAAACATTCTCTGCTTTGTTTTCCAGGTAGATATGATCAGTGCAGCTGATGCTTCAATTTCGAGTGAGTTGCAGATTGTTTCAGATACATATCTGCCTCGTAACTGCCTATAATATATATATATATATATAGTGTGGAGCTGTGCACCTTTTCTGTGGCCCGTAAATCTTCACAATTCTAAACGTGATATTTCACTTCAATTTGTTTGAATTACGAGTGTGTTTGGCAAGATTGTTTTATGTGTGCACTTTATTTCATGAAACCTTATAATGAATGATCTAATTGACAATGACTCCTTGGTGACGTTGATGGTGTGCTGCGGTGCGAAAGTAAGCTTGATTAATGCTCACTACAATTATGAAATATTTCAGCGTTGCTCATTTATTTTATATTTTATATTTTGTGTGCATCTCAATTGATGTGGGCGTGGCCAGTGTAGATCCACCACTATGTACTCTGACTCTGGCCCAAAGTTAGCTCGGATAGGCACCAGTCACCCGGCCTAAAGAAGTAGACATATTTTTTATAAAACTACTGCGAATAGCATTGACGTGACAACAGCATTAAAATATGAATAAGGAACAATCCCAGTTTGTGCTCCAAGGCTCCTCCCACAGTGGATACCTATTGAATAGTTTGAATTATTGAAACTGATTTTAAAATAAACATTAAGTGTGTATTTCAGAGTGGAACTAAGAACTGCATACAACACAAATATTAGCAGTGATGCTAGGGCTATAACACAAGATGACAAGCGCTCTCGCTGGCCCACCGCTATAATGGCGATCTGCAGTTGCCATGGCAATTGAAAATGAAGCTTTTTGTTCGGTACAGTCACTGACTGCTGTTGTCCTTGCCTCATTATAAGCATTGATTCTTGAATTCTATTTTACAATCACATACAAGGCATTTAAACATTTGACTGTTTTTGAGAGGAAATTGCGATGACAAAAGTTAATTAAAAAACTGCAAAACACAATAGGCAGAGAATCTAAACGTACCTTTCAATTGCGCTCGGACGAGTGCGCGGCTGCCAATATAACAAGATGTCATAAACATTCTAAAGACAAAAACAGCATGTACTTTGACTCAGGTAGGCTCCACCGCCATTATTCGACTACTCTGGGATTTTTATACACAGACCACAAAATGAAAACTTGACAGCACATAGCACACCATTTGGAAAAAATATGTCATTTAACAGCGGTGAAACGTCATGCGCTGAACATGGCCGTGAGCTTGATAAGGTCTAGATTCAGATTTGGAACAGAGTTGCAGCGAGAGGGAAAATGGAGAAATTTGTTTCTCTTGCTGCCATTAAAAAAATAAAATAAATAAATAAATAAAATAGCCCACAGCTGAATTCTAATTGATTAGTTAAATGCTTTTATTCTGCTTTGGATAAAATCTTATAATAAAAGCAGTTTGTCTCTGGGTAACGTGGGCGCTTTTTTTTTGTTGTTGTTGTTGATTAAGACTGCATTCCAGTAATTTCAAGTAATATAAGCAGGTTTGTAGAAAATTATTTTCTTTGGATAACCATCAGTGAGTGGCAAATTTGAAATTGTCAGCGCCTTGGGCAAGTCTTGTTTTTGCGACCCTGAACCAGAAGACCTGTTGTAATCCTGAGACTTTTATTACACTGCTTTTGAGTCACCATACTCTTTCTTTAAGTCTTATACTCAACATATAAAATTAGTCACGCATGTTTGTTTGTGGCATCGTTCGGGTCATGATTATTTTTACGTTTAGTACTACTGAATGGGCAATGAGCAATCATAAAAGCTCTGAGTTGTATCAGTAACTACATAGTAATAACAAAGATGATGATGCCGTATTATGTAGTTTAAAGCCAACATGACAAGCACATGACCCGGACAATCTGTCATGTGATGCTTAATGTCACATGATGTCATAAAACTGCCATCAATCTTCACCAAAATGTATGCGGACATTTTAATCTACTGATTTAAATTTTTAAAATGTTTCAGGCCATTCAATCGGGCAATGACTTTGATTGGAGATCAGCCTCAAAATTGGCCTGATTTATACTTTTATGTACAGCATAGAAAAAAAAGTCCCTGATTAAACCTGAGCAAACTGAACAGTCTATATTAAAAAAAAAATCTATTCAGTGGGTTTAGCTGAGATAATCTTTTGTGAAAGTCCACATTTCAGCTCCTCAAATCAAGGACTTCCTGAATAATATGTAGCAGTCGGATAGGCCTTGGAAGAATGCTGAACTCCACCAAGGCTGAACAATTCTAAGATAGACAAGAATGGAGTGGAAGTGCATGGAATGAGACCTTGAGCATGAATGGATCAAACTGACAACGTGGGCGCTGTATAAGCAGGCATGTCGGTTATATCTCGTCATTGCAAGACTAACAAACATCCAAATGTGCCAATCGCTGACGTAAATGCGAATCTAACAAACACTGCTGATGATAACTTCATTTTGAGCGATTTGGAAAGCTGTAACTTGCATAGTGTGAGCTCTGTCTCCATTTCTTTCTTCTGTGTTGTCGCTTCCATTTCTGAACACAAACACAATTGTTTTGGCCTTAATGGTTGATGACATATATGATTCACTCCACAAAAAAAAAAAATGTAGATATTCATAATTAGACTGTTAGAGCAGCAAACATCTTTTCATTATATTCATCCAGCTTTGTGGTGCTTTTGGACATACAATACATGTCAAGTGAGTGGAGGACTCCCACTCACAAACTAAAATTCCATTGCTCTTATTGTCTTCTTACTGAGAGATGCGGGGCCTGTGTTTTAAAAGCAGGTGCTGTTGGTTTGGGCCATCAGTTTCCCCCTGACAGTTTGGAGGCGAAGCGCAGTCGGCTGAGGCGTTCCACTGAGGAAGTAGCACATGTCATCATTGTGGTTAAGTGGCGGAGAGGAGGAGAGACATGCTGGATGAGTCATGATGGGACAGACAGAGACGTAGAAGGCAGAGAGGCGTGTTTGCGGGTGTGTGTGTGTGTGTGTACAGGCCATTATTACTTTCTCCACACAGCTTTACCTTCTATTGTCCATTCTCTCGGCTAACATAAAAATGAATGCTTGCTTGCTCTTGCGCAAACACACATACATGCATGCAGATCACATGCACACAGATTCCAGCTCAATATTAATTTAGTTAGATTATAATTGCCCAGGCAGAACTAAATACTGACACGAAGAAATTACACATAACCGTGAGTTATTGATTTTGTGTTCGGCGCAGAGGGTGTGAAATAAATTGAAAGTATTACTCCAGCATAGAGCCAAGTGTGCTGTGTCGACAAGAACATAATGTATACCGCTTAAACGGTCCCTCTAACACGGCTGGCAATTACAGTTGCCCGTTCAAAAGCGGGGAGATTCAATCAGGCAAAGTTGCGGCGACCATCACCGGAGTGTGTTGGGTTGGGGTTAATTAGTCTATTTGGCTCTAACCAACCGCAAAGGAAGTTGAAGGGTTGAAGGATAATGTTTGTTTCGATACACAGGCGCAGTGTCCGGCGATAATGTTGTCATTAACTATTGATCACCCTCATACTGCACTCGTGCCGTCTCCTCCAGCATATGTGCTGCATCCACTCCACCTTTCTCCTCCACTCTTTGCTTTATTCAAACATTCAGGAAAAAAGAAATCTGTCACCCTCCCCCTACCGTCGCACCACCTCCCCTCCCCATCACCGTCAAGTATCTTCACGCCTGCATTCTACTCTTTTGGCCCCTGCTCCTTCCTCTCAGTATCCCCATTCACATGTCCCTCATCTCTGTCTTCATCCTCTCCGTCTTTCTTTCTGCTCACTTGAATATAAGCGTAAGGTACTGAGCAAGCCACCCATCCCCCCCCTCCCGTCTTCCAACAGCAGCCCTTCACTCCTTGCATTATCTTTCCCGGAAATTGCATTTCCAGCACAGCCTGGGCCCCATTATGAAGAGGGAGCGACATGCTGTAACCTTTTTAAAAAGCCATTAGTGATGCACCTGCCCCTCCCCCTCCCTCCTTCTCAGCACCCATCCTCGAGACAACCCCTCAACCAAACCTCACCCTTTATACGTAAATCCCCCAAGCCCCCTTCTCCCTTGTTTTACCCTCCCTGACCCCTCCCCATCCTCATGGCAGCTGTAATGTTATTAGGCCGATACTACAGCCATTATTCAGCCAGCTCGCCTCTCCCCAGCTGAACACGGAGCAGACGCTGAGGGAGCAGCACGGGGCAACGGCTACAGCGATAAGTGTACAAAGGGTCAGGTATAACGCTTATGAGGATGGATTGGATGGAAGGATGTATGAGGTGGATAGGTAGGTAGATCTCGGGTGGGCAACGATGCGTTTTTGTGAAGCGTATGGAGGCTCGGTGGCTGGCTGGATCAATTAGTAAATGAACAATTGAAACAATATGTGAATAGATTGTTGAGCATGTTGTGCGAATGGATTAGAGAGATGGTTCGATCGGTGGCTTCAGATTGGGGAGGGCCTTGTGCAGTGTGTGCGTGCGCATAGAAGGATGGTTGGGCCACTGGTTATGTATTGGGGATTAATGGATAATTAGAGGATGGATGGATGGAATAGAAGGATCATTGGTTAACTGGATAACAAATGAATTGGATAATGGCAAATAAATGACATTTGGCGACTCACGTGCTCAGCTGTCATGTGACTCTCCCATATACATACCAACAGAAAAACTTGATTATGTATGTATGAGTGTGTGTGTGAGTGAGTACATACATAAGCAATACTTATTATCAAATGAATCCATAATTATTTGCAGAATCAATTTATTGATGAGAGATATTTCTCGATTTGAAATTGCTCAAATTATCGGCATTTCAGCATCTCAATATATATTATTAGATTTCAGTAATCTTACATGAAAATCTGATTTGCAGATATCTGCTTTTACAGGGAAAAAAAAATCTACATTTTTGTCAATGTTCTGACATGGTAAAGACCAAACCAGGAAATGAATGATACGATTGTACATTTTACCATCAATTCAAAATATTTTTTTAGGGTCAAGGGATGGAATTATTAGATGTTTTTCCAATTCACCTAATAATCGACCAAATAATTGACAGATTAATCGATTATTAAAATAATTTCTAGGCGAAGCGCGACTATATGTGCATGTCAGAGGTCTTTACAGTTGCCAAGAATTGTGATGAACTAAGAGCTCTATTTCGAATTGTATCACTCAAATAAAAGTTAATAAAACTATGCAAGTACTTGATTTATTTATTTTTTTAAATCACGGGACAAAAATCAGGAATATAGGAATTTGATCATTCAGATATTGCCCAAAAATATCACTTTTATTTTTTTAAATTTTGATTAAATAAGGTAAATTAAACATTTCTTTAAATACATAAAAAATACAAATAAATATATCTTTTAATGATTAAATTTATTAAACTGAGCACAGGAGGCACATCCCATTGTTTACATAATCGTTTCTACCATCGCTTTGTGTTGATTAGTCACTTGCTTCAGTCTAGTGCCACGAAGATTTCGTTTGTGCTTATATGATTGTTTGGCCTCAATTAACTCCGGAAATGGAGTCAAACATCACTAGCGGTTACATTGGACTGGTGAAACAGAACCATCTGACAGTGCCGACAAAACAGAACAAAATTGCACACGTAATTATAGACAAATAAATTATAGTGGTGAGCAGAATGAACCTCAGATGAAGAGAGTCAAAGTCGGATTTATTCGTAACAAAAATACTCAGCTAAAAGTAAAATGTACTTTATGTTGAATTTCACTCAATTAAAGCTCTCAAACTCAAGGCCTGGGGGCCATATCTGGCTCATGACATCATTTTATGAGGCCCGCGAAAGCAAAATCAATCATATCGATATATTGTAGTAAATAACCTTGACGTATTCCAAGCATTTTTTTCTTACCAATCCCCTTATTACAGCTTAAACGAAACTTGAACTAACCATTCTTGACTTGGGATTTCTATTTCTATTTCTTGTGCACTCTATGTAATAATACACAGAGGTGATTAAATATTTATATGATTTCACAATAATACCGGCCCATCAAGAGAAACTACAACGAGGCACTCTACAAAAATGAGTTTGACACCCCTTGAAAAGGAGAAGTTTGTGTGCAGATTGTTGGGCAGTTATGAAGATGAATGAATTCAGCAGGAAAATCAAGGAACGTAACCATGAGGGAATGTGTGGGAGTGCGATTGATAAAGGTAAACAATGAAGCGTATAGCTGTATTCCCCACGCCAGCTGCCTCTTTCGGCCTTCTTCGATGAACACAAACAACGACTGTAACATCAGAGCCACACACGTCGATACTGAGCATACCCAGCAGCAGAAACTCAATACACAGTTAGCCAGTCAAAGAAGCACAGTTGTCGTTGCACTATCATGTAGTGTTGTCGTTTTGGACCACACTGGATGCATTATCGTCCAATTAAAATGCAGAGACCAGCCGAGGAGGCCAGTGAAGAGCAAGAACGGAGTGGCGGGGAGCGCGAGGAGAAATCAAGTGAGTGGGTTGAGACAAACCAAGCACACACAAGGACACAAAATCCAATTGCATGGGCTGGTTCCAGGAAGCGGGTAGTGAGAGATATAGACGAGGAGGAGGAGGTGGTGAAGGAAAAAATCTTTTTCTCCTCTTCTACTTCCTCAGTAAAGCACACGGCAAAGCCTGAGAGTCCGTACTCCGCAGCTGCAGCTTAACTGTACTGTACAAGCCTTCTCTCCGACAATACAGCTCACGCATGGCTCAGCCCGCTGACTGACTGTCAAATTGATGGAGGTGCTGCACTTTACCGAGGCATCGCACCAAAACCCAGAGGACACAAATCCATAAAAACAACCCGCTGCACTCCCATATATTCATTCATACATATACTTATTTTATATATATATATATATATATATATATATATATAAGCAAAAGTCTCCACCCTGTCTTCCCTCTGCTTGCTCTGTCTCCAGACACGGAAATTTAATCCTCCACCAGACGCCCAGCCAATCGATACAATGACATCATCAAGAATAGACATCATCAGTGGGTCGAGGGTGGAGCGCTAACCTGAAAAGAACCGCAGACTTGAAACTATGAAAAGACCAGAGAAGGCAAAGAGGGGGCTGCCAGGCATTTGCAAATTGAAAATATATTTGCGAGTGCTTTTGTCAGTCTTTGGCCCTTGGATGCATCGCTTGTTTTTCACCTCCGGATGCCCCTGTAAGCATTATGAGGGAGTCAGACCCAAGCATCTTTTCTCACATGACGCGCCACCTATAAAAGCGCTGCCTACCTGCTGCTGCCGTTGTAAATCTGATTGATGGCGAGCTCAGGACCTTTTCTACTCAGGCGTGAACATATGGACACACACTGAGCTAATAGACAATGAGAACATTCCCCTTGAGTGAGCTGGCCAGGATGATAGATTTAAGTACAGTCAGTTGCATCTGTCACATTTTAACCTAGCTATCAGGATAAATGAAAAACAAGTCTATCACAATCGTAATTGTGTGTGATCAAGCATTTAAAAGGAACAATGTAAAAGCATGAATGTCACTCTCTGCCGATGAACGTGACAACCTTTTCTAATCGCGCTTTGGTTGACTGACATGACGAGTGATCACCCGACCAAGCTGGTGAGAGTCGGATACAACCAGGAGCAGTCGGCATTTCCACCAAGCGGGTACAGTTTGAGTTCGGTCCGTTTTATTTTTTATTTTTTCACTTGCCAAACAATCGAAAGATGTCCTCCATTGTTGCTTTTTGTTTCCCCGGTCATATTCCTCTTCTTTGTTGGCAAACATAAGTGCTTAGGCCAGGCGTGAGCAAACTACGGCCCGGGGGCCAAATGTGGCCCGTTAAGGGTTTTAATCCGGCCCGCCGAACTTGAAAAAAATTCAATTAAACCTTTTTTCTGACCACTTTAGTTTTTTTGTTTTAAGCAACTAGCAACATCTCTGGTGACTTTTTGTGGTGTTATTGGACACTTGTGGATAGTCTGCAATTCCTTTTCGTCCAGCAGATCTTCATCCCTCTTTGTCCAGATTGCAAATGAATCATGCTTGTGCAAAGCCACCATCGGGTAACTCAACCATATGTCCCCATTAAGACTTAGGGCCTGATTTACTAAAGGTTGTGTAATAACAGGTGCAAACTTGATTACTCACGCAAACAGATGGGGCGGTTGATGTACAAACTGGGCGCACCCCGGATCACGTGTTCCAAATGGGCAAATTTGCCGCACAGTTTATTTTGCTCATTCTAGGTGGAGGATGCAGTATGCAAATAGATGTATTTAGCATGCACAATATGACTTATCCAACCTGACACGAATTGCGATGGCTGATTTTGCGTCATTAAGTATCCGGCCCTGCATTGCGTAACCATGACTGCGGCTATCGTCGCAAAGGGAGGTGGAAGCAAAAGCAGAGGCGATGTGGAAAAAAAATCCCGAAGCAAAGCCCTTTTAAATATGGCGGCCGCCACCAATTTTACATGATAGAGTGAGCGAGCACCGGTGACATCAATGCATTACTCCAAAATATGATTTTAAATTTTATTTTTTTTTTTTAATGTAATTAGTAATCTAACGCGTTACTGGTCTATTTCCAGACTATTAATCAGAGCAAGTCAGCGCACTTTATTATTTACGTCATTTCCCAAGTAAAAATATATACACATGCTTTTGTGGGAGGGGCTTGATTGGACTGGTGTATTATGGCTCAAATCACAGGGTGGTCCTAAAATGTAGCAGATCATTTTTTTACGCTATATATGACCGTTTTAAAAACTCATGTCATCAAAGTTATTATATCTCTAACCCTATGAATGATAATAGGTTACCCACAATCAATAGTCCTCTTTAGGTGAAGGCGATACGTGCTGTTTTTAATTTCCAATAAATTATTGGCAAAACCGGTCAGCAATTTTATGTTGCTGAATATAACAATTAAAAAAACTTGTAATCTAACTTTTTTTTTTTTTTATTTCAAAATCCAATAAGTCAAGTAGCTAAGTTACTTTCAATAGCGCATAATTAGTAAAGTAACTATTTTTTCCGATGGTAACCGTGACAACACTTTTGAGCCCACTATTCAGTGTTGAGATCTTCGGAAAATATTCAATCGGATTATCTCATGCACAAGATGTCCAACAAGGGAATGCTGAAAAGATGCAATGTAGCGCCCAATATTTAGGGTCGTGGTACATCAGCAGCTGCGATTTTCAGCGGCTGGCGTTTTATTTGTATTCGGGATGGATGGAAATATATCACTTGTGATTAATATTATGATTTTCATTCTTTTTACGCACCTGCATGAAATATCAACACGATCATTGCACGACAGTTTGGGCATACTTTTATTCACTAGTAGAAGCTTTAATCATTAAAATTCCCCAATGTTTAAGGGTACTAAAATCATGTATTCCTAAGACGTTGCTCGTCTGTCTATTTATTCATTACCTAGCAAGAATTGGATGTGAAAGAAAAATCATGGGCCGGAACATAAAGCGATATTTCATGGCTGAATTCAATCCATCCCAACTTCTTGCGAATATCCATTTGTCAATGCACGTTGCCTTCAGTGGATGTTATGGTAAAGAGGGTCCCTGGAAAGGCCTGCAATGAGCTCCTGGCATCAATCACACTCCATTGGGTGGACAAGGCCATCCAACTCTGCACACATGGGCCCTCCTCTATCGAAAGTGATCTCCCTTATCATGTGAGGGGAGGCAGCAGCTGTGGTCTGGACTTCTGCAATTTTCTCAAGTGTTTGCTGAGGATCAATTGTGTCGAAGGCGCCCGTAAGGAATGGCTCTTTGTTGTGCCCACTCTGAAGTGGTTGGCCGCTGGTGGTCCATTATTTAAATCTCTTCCTTGTGGACTGAACGAGAAGAACTCACGATGGCAGCACGTGTGCAGTGGCATTTTAAAACGAGGGATAAGTGGCAATGTGCCCGTTTATTTCTACACTTGACTTATTTGTTTGATATTCAAAGCAACACGTTTCTTAATAACACTAAAACATGAAAATCGTATTATGAAACAAGTTCAATAAAATCCAAATTATATCTTGACGTGAAACTGCTCTTAAAGGGGAAGTCAACCCCAAAAATGATTTACAAAAATGTGTTCTATTTAGGCCCAGGAGTCTAAACAAAATGTAATTCTGATTAATATTGCGTTTGTGGAATATGAATTAAACAGTAATAACAATGATGTTATTGTCCATCTTAGGGGGCAGCCATTTTGTCACCTCTGTCGACTGAAAATGACATCACAGTTTCTCAGGGCTCTCAAATGGATAAATTTCAGAAAAGTTGAGCCGCGATTGGTCGCTACCTGATCCCTGAGCAACTGTGATGTCATTTTCAGTCAATTAAGTGACAAAATGGCCGCCCCCTGAGATGGATAAAAATAGGTGGATTTTGCTACTTATCTCATATTCCACAAACTCATAATTAATCAGAATGCCATAGAACGTTTTAGTGCAAAGATTTTTTTTAGGGGTTGACTTCCCCTTTAAGGAATCGCGATTCAAAATGGCATGTCCTTATTCAAAAGAAAACCATTGAGTAACTTAGCCTTTTAAAATTGAAGCTATGTCATCTCATATGTGGGAATAATTGCTCAATCTTATTGTAAAAATGAACCGCTCTGTCGTCTGACTTTTAGGCACCAAAATTACAGATATGTCAATCCGCAAACCACTTTAACCTCACACTGATAGCAAAACGCATCAGAGTGTCACTCAGACACTATCAGCACCATGGTGGATCTCAAAATGAAGCCACTCATCCATTCATACCATTTCTGTGGTTTGAAGCACTTTGAACTATAAATTGACCAATATGAAATAAAGGCAGTTAAAGTATTTTATTATTATGTTGAATGTTAAGTTATGCCGTTTTCCAAGAACAAGTCACACCTTCACGGGATACATTTATGTGCATTCAGGTTACTTAAGTGCATGCAAAATATAGACCGTGCAGCTCAGTCTGATTTTTTTTTTTTCAAATGTGGTTCTGTCACCCAAGAAATGTATTCATGGCATAGGGCTCTTATTCAAACCCAATTTTCACTTGTTGGAAACTGACATGTCATTCAAATGTATTCTATTCAACTACATTCAATACGTCCCCTTAAAATCACACGTACACACACACACGCACACACATCTGCTCTCAAATAAAGTTGATATTGTTTGTTTGAACCTATAGTGAGAACACCTGGACACGCACTGTAGGTGTTTGCATTCCAAATATTTACTTTATGGCCAATATCACAGATTTGGACTAAAAAGCACTGAGCATTGATAATGTTTATTATTACACCTTCATCGGCAAAGAATGACATAAACGGTGACATATTATGGTGAGATTTTTTTTTTTCCTTGCAGTGGTCGCTGAGTCAACCTTTCCAGTGTAGTTATGAATTGTAATCTAAGCAGTAATTTGGTAAAGTTTTTATTTCATTTCAAAGTAAAATCTACAGGCTGGGAAAATTGTTTTACTGCTCCTGCATTTCCTTCTGCACTTAAATGTTTTCGAGAAAGAAAAACAGCACTATATACAACTCTGAACAGTAAGGTTAGAACCACTGCTAGAGTTAAGACACGAAAAAGTCGGTGATCTGTCTCTATGGCAACAGCAGATGTGCGATTCTTATTGGTTAAAAAAAAACAACAAAAAAAAAAACATTTTACTGTAGTTATAGTTTGCCATCACTTTCAATAGATAGGAGGCATGGAAGTGGGTCAAAAAAAGAAAACCTCATAAATCAAATTAAAATGAATTATTAATAAATGCTTTATAAATTAGTATTTTGCAGCTGAATATAAAAAGATAATCGACCTGTTGCATATCCCGCAATCAAACTCTAGATGAGTGATTCTTATACTTGCATGGAGTGGTGGTTTGCTCTTGTGTTATTTACTCGATCAGGGGGAAAAAAAAATCACGCAGGCCAAGAGCAATATTTAAAATGCAATTAAGAATGCATTTGCTTCTGTCCTGTTCTGTTCTGTTCCACTGGCTTCCTCTGGACAGTGATGTGTTAACATTCATACGCTGTAAGCATATTGTATCATTTCCACTTGCCCTTGTCTCTGTGTTCCTCATATCGCACAAAACAACGTCAAGCAGAACAAGCCGGCAAAAACTGGCGAGCAGCTCATTAATCTTATTGCCCAACACCCCATTCCAAATGACCTCAAATAGAATTGTTAGTGTCTCTTACAACAACAAGCGTAGCCTCAAATTACTTTCTGCTTCCGAGCATATCTACTGTATATTTATAATGGCTTCATCACGACGAGACAACTTCATAATTCATTCAGGACGCTGCTGACAGTCACAAGGTGAACCCGGCTTGAAACGGCTCGAAAAAAATTGACAGTAAAATATAAAAGAATTCTCCATTTGACTTCAAACTGCTATTTTGCTTCATGCGTTGTTGTTTGTATTCAACATGTAAAGGATTTCAACCGTTGTCCTATAGCCAGGCAGGACCCTGCTCTTTTGCCTTTAACATGTAAATGTGAAATTTGCATTCACACATCGCAGTGGTAAACACAAAACACACATAGCATTAGTGAAACAAGGGAGGCCTAATCAGCATTCCGGTACCTACTGAGAGATCGGAGGGATGTGGTGCACCTCGTGAAGAATACAGAATATACGCACATATACAGTAAGTGGGAACTGCTTATTCACTCCCATATCCCCATTAATTTTCCCTGGCAGGTCAAACCTGTTCCTTGCAAGTTCTGCACCAGTTGGAACTTCTGCCTCATTTTTCTTGATTGCTTTTTAGTGATGACGTTGAGCAGAATACAAACTATATGTGAAGGGTCATCCACCGGGAAGCTTTTAGGGTACTTTTTCTTTTACATTTTAAATACGACACACAAGGAAAATAGATGTCCTTTTGCTAGAGCAGTGGTCCTCAATCTGCGGGGTGCGGCCCGGCACCGGACGGCGGGCAACACAAGAAAAAAAAACTTACAGTACCAGAGAAATATTGTAAGGTCTTCCAAAGTTAGTTTCGTTGCTTATGACAGCTGTGGGCCTTAGCCGACGCTAAAAACAGAGCAACAACTGTTTTTAGTCAAGAGTCACACGAAGCTTTCTCTCTCCCCTCTCTGGCCGCTCCCTTCTGTCACCCGCACACCCCTCATGTCCCACGAGTCGCGTGATGCATTCAGAAAATTCGGAAATAACCAACACAACTCTTACCACAACAACGCTTATAACCCATTCCATTACAATATTTTATTTTGGAAAGAAAACTTCTTTCCGTTACATCTGACTCGAACCACATACCAAGCCCGCTCTGCTAAATGCAGCGAGCAACCCCACCCACAAACCTCCCTGTTGGCGGGCGGCAAAAGTTATGAAAGCTATACATAAAGGAATGCCAAAGATGGTCTACAAGTAAGAATTGGACAAGCAGTACTATGAAAATGTTATGAAGTTATCAATATTCCTCTTTATGTTTTTAGGGACATAATATTTGTATATTTGTATTCACAGTACTTTTCTCCTCCTTTTCTCCGGTTATTCTTTTTGCATTTCCAAACTGTTGGACTATAGTACCAATAAAAGCCATTTTTTTTTCCAAGCTCTGTTTTTTAAAATCAAGGATCCATTATTCCAGAACAAAATTGAACCCTGCATACAGTACATGTGATATCTTCTGAAAGAAAGCATGAGCTGCTTAGCAACGGTAACTAAAGGTTGCCAAGCTGTGCGAGTAATTACGAAACGTGCTGCGCTACGTTAGATGTCATAATCTGAGCCCCCTGGTCAGTATATGTAACTTTATCTCATGATTCGAGGCTCTCGCAAACAGCCTGTGCAAGACCAGACGCGACCAAGCAGTAGATGTGACGGCCACACAGCAGGTTGCCTCACACGTATTCTCCAGCTCAAGGCCACAAACTCAAAAAAGCCGATGACCCTCTCTTTATTTCCAATTTACGCAAACTTTGCACAATGAGTGCAACAAACCCACAAGTCAGCCAGTCTGAGGTACATCGTGCGTAAATGTGTTTGAAATGGGCTTGATTTGAAGTTCCAATGACCACGCCTCTCCGACCCCCCCCCCCTCCGCCTCCATAGCAGGTGGCACCACTGGCAGTGGGGCAGAGAGAGGGCTTTGATTCCTAAGCTAGTGGGCTCAGTGCATATTCATACGCAGGGGGGGGGGGGGCTTTTGTTTGTGTTGCTGCAAGGCCAGAGTCAGACTTGCATGCAAAGAATACAAATCAGACCTTTGACAGTAGCAGTTAACCTGCCGCTAAATATAGCTGCCCCCGGGTCTGCAAAAGATGGAGGATGCACAACATGGAGGGAGAACATATAAGAGGAAGCAATGTGGGGGGGTGAACAAAGAGACCAGGGAGGGGAAGAAAAGAGCGGAGAATGAAAAATATAAATAAAATTAGGATCCATTTTATCTGCATCACTATTACACATATTTTTTTTTCGCACTAGAGGGAGCACGGTGGGCTTCTAGCTGAGAGGTAAATACAAACGCGTAATACAGTGATGTATGCTAAGCCAGTGTGATATATGTGATGGGGGCGGGGGGGGGGGGGTCGAACGGTGAAGAAAAAATGAACGATAGGGAGCGTCTGTTTAATAAAGCAGAACTCTTGGGGGAGTGAGAGAAAGAGAGAACGAGAGGGAATGAGAAATGTGCTCATACTACTGAGATCTGAGCAGACTGCAAAAGAGGGAGAACCAAAAGTCTTTTTTTTTTTTACTCCATCTAGATTTTACCACTAATACCATTAAAGATATAATGTGTGTGTTATACCATATAGTTTGGATAGCACATCCCTTTTTTTCTCAATCGTTCACATGGGTATTATTGTACTAGTAGATTTTGATATTTCATCCAGCAGGAGGTTCCGGGGGAAGTAGCAGGTCAGCTAGCAACATAAATAGTGTGATCATAGCAGCGTAACATACGACATTATCATTTTTTTTTTTTTTTTTTTTTTGTATTTGTCTTCATCTTTTTTAACATAATCACACGAAAGCGCTGATCAGAGAATCCCCTCTCATAACACCATCGTTTATAACGCCACGACTGGAGAAATAATACACAGACTTACGCACTACTGGGTGTTGCACGACGTAGCTTCTCTTGAAAATTGCTTCGCAAGTATATCTGCAATGAAAATCCTCACTTTTCCCTAATTCGGACAATGTGGTTTAAAAAAGCAAAGACTATATTTAGCCAATTCCGACTTTCAGGTACGCTGTATTGTCTAGAATTTCCCTTTGACTAGCAGCAACAGATACAGAACATGAAACCAAGTTAGTTTTCAGTTCTACTTGTTCCTCACCTCGCTGACAGAATAACAGACGCTCCGAATCTGTGTAAGAATTTATGTGGCCACTTGCTTCTAGGCAGGGTTCACAGAGCTCAATCATAACTGCCCCATAGGCCAATTAAAAAGCGGTGACCTGCCAGCCATGTCCACTCAGCTGTCCGAACAGCATACTAGGGGCTAATGGCACTGTGCCCCGAATCAGAGAATCGGCAATGATACAGACAATATTTCTGTAAAAAAAACAAACAAAAGAAAAACAGCACCATAAAGGCTTATTTCTACGCATTAATATAATTTTATAAATACACATTCTCAAAACACTGCATATAAAACCACTGTATTGTTACTTGGTGAATATATAGCTGGTGTGTGTGTGTATGTGTGTGTGTGTGTGTGTACGCTCTGTTTTTGATTTAGAGTAAATCCCGCCACCTTGACAGCCCTGTAAAATCCTGTATCCTGATTCTGTTTGACATATAATAAAAGCAAGATGAATGGCGGTGCAGCCTCACAATATGCCCACTTTGCTATAAGGAACTGTTATGCAACGACGAGCAAGCCCACTTGCACTTCCACTACCAATGGAAAAGAGAACCTTTACTTCCACTGGGGAAGCTGAGCTGTGTAATCTCTGGTGGATAAGGCGAGTTTGGAGAGATTTGGGGAGCAAAGATCCTACTGGAACTGCCAGTCCTCTGCTGAGGAAATTCAACGCTTGGAAATCCTGGGGGATTGGATTAGGTTGGAAATGGAGCCAGTCACTGAGAAGTGGCTGGCTGGGAGGAACAATCCTCACACTAGGCCACAGATGTGCTTTTGAATGGGTTGGCTCAGAGACGTCTTGTATACCTGGGAATCACACAGATTGTCCATCAGCTCCTACTGTACGTTGCGCGCCTAATTAAACAGTGTTTTATTTCCGAGCAAAAAAGCCTTGTGCGCAATCGCTCTGGCGGGGTGGTGGAGGCCAGAATTAATAACAGGAAATGTCGATCAGTCATTACGGCCAGAATTTAAATACGCGACCATCTGTAATTTTGAAAAGTTAATTAGCCCAATGTGCAACGCGGTCATGTTCAGGGCAAATGGCTCCAAAGTAGAGCTCTCCAGGCAGGCTGCCAGTGCCTAATGAGTGTCTCCCGGTGTGCAGTTTTAGCGTTTGAACACTTTGGTGAAGGTTACATTTGAATAATTTCCAAGCCTTAGTTCGAATATTGTTTGATATGCTTATTTTGCCATAATACAATTAAGACATTAGGATGGCAGGGGGCTGAATTTTGGCTGCACTAAATCTACTATCTTAAAAACTCAAAATATATAAATTAATAAAAAAAAAATATTGGTACCTTATTGCACTGGTAACTAAACTACAGCGTTTCCCTGGTACAATGGTATGAGAAAAATATTATTCATATTTACTAATCAGTTCCCAATCTACTTATCTTGGGCGACATGGATCAATGAGTGGCCATCATCCAACCAGGAGGTTGCGGGTTTGAACCTTATGACCGTGTCATAGTGTCCTTGAGCACTGAGCCCTAATTCCCTCCCATTGGGAGAAGAATGTGTGTATGAGTGACCCCAGTTTAGTAAAATTTACCCTCGATTTACTAATCTGTTCCCACAGTTTAGTCATCTCTATCCTTAGTTTTGATAAAAGAAGAAAAGTATTCCGATGTCATATTTAATTCAATTTAAAAAAAAAAGTGATCGCTCAAGCAAAGAAGCTAGCTGCAAATGCTAATGTGTAATGTGCAGTTTGGATCTCAGCAGTGATTGTCAAACTTGTACAGTGGCGGTCTCAAACCTGAAGCCCGGGGGCCATTAGTGGCCCCCAGGGTTATATTTTGCAGTTCCCTCCTTGAGATCACAGTTTGATGCTACTGGTGCCCCCCACGTTATTTGTCGTGTAATAGCTCTGTGCGTCGTTTTTCAATCTGCCATTCAGCTTTTTCTCATCTTTGCCATTTTGTGTTTGCTTCAGGATCTATAAATGGCTGCTGACCTACCATGTACAATGGAAACAATTTTTAGTATTATAGACACACCAGGCCTCCAAAGTCAGACAAACAGCACAGCCAACCAACCTATTAATTACTTTGCTTGTACCTTGAGGTGTCAGAATTGTTTTTCTGACAATGTATAAGTTATACAGGGACAATTATAGAGACTCATAAATACACGACACACATCGTGCATTATTATCCCATGTAGTTATTAGTTGAACACCCAATAAATCCCCCAGTATCTGAGCTGTCACCATTTCCTGACCACAGCGAGCATCCATCATGGTGATATGTGAGCCTGAATCGCTTCCTACACTCCTCTGATTCCTCAATCTTGGAGCGCCTCCGCCGTGCCCCTTTGACCACAACAATGGAGAGAGAGAGTGAGCGAGAGAGTGCGGGAGAGAGAGAAGAGAGGGGGGAGAGAGAGAAACAGAGAGAGAGAGAGAGAGATATGTTCCAGTATCTTCAGGGAGGACAAACGGCGCCTCTCGGATCTTTTTTCCCCTTCCTTTTACCTTCATTTTCCTCCTGCAGGGGTGTGTGTGTGTGCGTGTGTGTGTGCGTGTGTGTGTTTGGATGAATGGGTGATGGAGAGAGCGAGAGAAAAAGAGAGACTTAGCGAGGGGGCGTTTCCCCTTCAGTGAGATTTTCACATATTGCTAAAATCCACTATGTCGTCGACTTGAGCAAGCGGGGAGAAGTGAACAGACTTCCAACAATGGAGTGAGTATGGAACACATTCACTCCATCCGCTGACATCCTTTTTGCAGGCGCGACTTCAATGCCGTGTAATAGAATTAATGCAGAAGCGCAAGTCACGCATAAATGCGCGCGGCCAATGCGTTCACAATGCGCTGTATAGACTGCTGTCAAGCCATGCCAGGTGGGTTAGTTCACATTATTTGACCAGCATAAATAGTCGCCTGTTCGCGACAGGATGTTAGAGTGTAGGGAGGGAGAGGCGCTCAAAGCCAAGAGTGCTGTCATGGCATATATAATCTTGCCACATAATGCTTTTATTTTTGTCTTTATATATTGTTTTATGTATCCTTGTATTGGTTGGTTGGCAATTCCTGTTTTTGTTTTGGGTGTCTTTTTCATCTTGAGTGATGGAAAAAAAAATGGGATTATAGAGTTGGACGCTTGTTGCTCATATTTGCAGTGAACACTTGTTTCCCTATTCAGACTTCACTGAGGTAGCTCTCTGTGTATTTTTTTTTTAAATAAATAGATGATTTAAAAAAAAAACTAAGAAAAGACATGCTGCTAAATTAGGCGATAGATTTTAATGGAATTTAATTTCAACTGTTTTGTGTGATGCTCCACTTGATGTTGCAAGACAAATACACTACTAATATTGCCAGGCTGATATATTTATGGTTCACAAGGCCATCATCGCTCATTCACTTTTCCGTTCCACAGCGTATGTCATTTTTCTTATTTTTTTCCATGTATATGTGGGCAAAACACTGCACTTTAACTCCTCGAGGCAAGAGCTTCTCTGCCACAAGGGCTGGCGTGATGAGCCGTCCTCTTCAATTGATTGCCTTTAGCTCACTGCACTGAAATATTTAAGCTTTCACCTATAGACACAAAACAACAGTAGCCCTCCCGGAACAGTGTAATTACATGATCATGCACGCATCAAATAATAGTTCTCATGTATAAATGATCAGTTTGAATTCAATCTCTGCCTTTGGCAACATGTGTGGGGCATTTGGCACTGTGTTGTGTATGAGCGTGTGCGTCTAAAGAAAGAACATCAATTTCAGTGTCCGTGTGTGCGTGTGTGTGTGTGTGAGGTGTGTCGCCCCTCCCGCCCGCCTTGCCTCAGTGTGTGCTCGTGCTCAGCCCTCAGGCACATTGGCAAGCATGAACTCTCTGAACTCAATCCTTGTCCATTAAATTCCTATTGATCAAGCAGCATAGAGAGACATGAAGTTCCATCTCCCCGCTTTCATGCGGGCTTTGAGTGAGCGTCGTCTTTCACAGCCTTCGCTATTCCCCCTTTAAGCAGGAGAAACAGAAGAAGAAATGGACCAAATGAAGAGGAGTGAAGATCCAAACCCATTAGTAGGGAAGATGGAGAATAGTTGCGCGTCAACAGTTGGTCACCAAATTGTAGTTTGGATGTGTATGTGTGTGTGTGTGTGTGTCGACATGTGCTTGTGTTTCCTGGAACGCGCGATTATACATATTCATTGTATGTATGTGTGCTTGAATGAGACTGAGTGTTTGTGTTTTGTACGCGTGCGCGGGTGTGTGTGTGTGTGTGTGTGTGTGTGTGTGTGTGTGTTGGTCCACATTAGCTGAATGAGGGAGACTTCCATTTAGTAACGTAGCAAAGCGGCACATATGGCTCTATTGGGAGCTGTCCTTGGTCCTGATCTGGCCTTCTTCCTCTTCCAGACTCTCCATCAGCCACAATCAACCCCCCCCACCCCCACCACACGCCCCCACCCCCCGTTGATTGACATCGACATGCTCTCATTTAAGCTCGGTGTGTACGTACGGTTGAGGCCTTGAGGCCATGATTGGTGGAGGGTGAGGGTGAATTTTTTATTTTTTTTATTTTGTATTTATTGTAGTGCTGATAGTGTGTTGAGGGGAATCCTCAGAGGGCCTTGAGCAGAGGGGATGCTGGCTAAGAAAGCAAGGAGTGAAAGGAGGAAAAACAAAACATCTGTGCGGTAATTGGGCTCCCCTTAGTATTGCAACGCATACATTGACATCTGTTTGATAATTGGCTACCCTGGCTCCTCAGCGTGTGTCATGCTAAATGCCGGTTTGGTGGAAAGAAGGGGGAAAAGAAAGAAATGAGGGGTGGTGATGGGGGGGGGGGGTATGTGCGCGTGAGTTAGTGTGCAAATGCATGATTGTGGTGTCTGACTGGGGGAAGGGAAGCCGTGATTTGTTGGTATTGTGAAAGCGCCACAGGTCTCTTGTGCACACATTTACTGCCATTGTCTCTTTCATGAAAGAAGACCCCACTGATGCATTGCCCCCGAGCGGAGGTGCGTTCAGTTCACAGCATGCATTTAGCTCGACAGATGAAAAAATATAAGTGCTAAGTGTCAAGTGATTGTTTACAGCCTCTCCTGCTCGCCCCCTGGGGTTTTCTAGCGTGGTGATTTGAGCCACAGCGCCAGAAGTGATATTAGCTGCTTCCGCAATTTGTTCAGAGCTTTAGAGGGGAGAGGCCGTCAGATTGCATAGATAAATATGTTGAATAATTGATGCGGCGCATCGTGGGGAGCTGTTTGGAGCACACAGGAGATTGCTCGTGATGCCTATGCTGCCTTGCAGACGCAACTGTCTGTTTGGGCAAATCCTTGAATGTGGTCGACTCTCACAGGGTCTTCACATTATAACATACACTTGTGTGTCCCAGGGCTCGCAAACGCTTCGCTGCGTCGCTCTATAAAGCAACAGGTTTAAAAAAGGAAGCTTCGGGAGGTGAATTTTTACATCATCCCTCCGGTGTGCGCAGGCGAGGAACAACTCGTATGAATTATTGTTTCCAAACTCCTTCCGACGTGGGGGTTTAAGCTGCTGCTTAAAGAAACTAATGCCTCATAATACCCACCTATTCTGTAATCCTGTAGATCTATAGAAGAGTGTCAAAGCTTAGAGTAACGTGTGAAGGATTAATTTAGGGATTTCTCTTCGATGACGTGTGCTCGACTGGGTCAGCGGAGACCAGCTGCACGCGAGCAGCGGGACTTTTAAGAGCAGGGATGTCGTCCCCCGAGGAAGTGAAACAAAGCAGGGGATACTCGGTTGGTCTTCTCTTAATGCCATCTAATGTACGAGATTATGGCCAAGCTGTAGAAGCGGAAGAATTGTTAAGATGCAAGCGGGTGTTAGATCCCAAGCCGGTTCCACGAGGGTGCTACTTCCTTTTGGAAGAAGGCTAATATTTTCAAACCCTTTTCCGGTGTGGTTTTCGCCCTTTTTCATCACTTTCACCACTTTCCCTGCTTTGAAAAAAAAAAGTCTGCTATTTCACATGCAGAGGTGTTTAGAATAATAGTAGGAATTACTCCTTTCATGTAGTCTCTTTCAGTGCGGAGGAATGTGCCGCAGTGTTCTCCGCCGTTTGATTCCGGGGCCTTGAAGATGCGAGGGCAGAAGGATGTGAAGACTGCTTATCTCTTCCTGACACAGCCAATCATGTTGTAGAATGACAGTCTGAACCCAGCTGATACATACCCCCTTCCTCTTTTTTTTTTTTTCATCTCTTTTCCTCCCTGCCTCTCTCACACACATAGGCACATATAACTCCATCTTGTTCTATCAATTTCTTCACTTTCATCTCTTTTGAAATTGCACACCCTTTTTTTATTTTTTCATTCTCATTTGGCTTGCTGACATTTCTGACTCTCTTTGCTTTTTAGCTTCCATCCTCTGCTCGGATGCCGCCATGTTGCGTTTTCTTTTTCTTTCTCACTCGTGTACATGAAATCACACATCCGCACACTCTCCACCTTTTCATTCGTCCTGTCTTACTTTTTCCCTTTTTTTCATCTTTTTTTTTTTTTTTGCTCGGTTGCTTTCTTATTTGCTCTCATGTGTTCAGCATGGGGGCCCCGAGCTCAGCGCACTGCGGGGGCAGCCCCGACGGCCTCAGATGTATGCGTGCAACTGTGGTGCTTACTGATAAACTCAGAAACAGGGCTGGAGATGCTCACATCTCCCACTTCTTTACTCGCACTCAGTCAGGGTTCCGTGGCTTAAAAAAAAACAAAAAAAAAACGTTATTGCACCCTTGTGCACCACGGCAAAGTGACTACTCGTGTAAGCAAAGCAGTCCATCAAATTCCGCAGTCAACATTTTCTTTTTTTTTTATGTACTCTGTCTTGTGGCCGACCTAGTGCTGACTGAAATAGCGATTATAGTTTAGAGAGGAAAATGTAGGCCATCCCTTAAAACGGAGGTTTTACCAAAACAGAAAACGAGCCATGCCTTTAATCTTTATTTTTGAAAGATAATGCAACAGGTGATGATTTCTTGTGGAAGCATGGAATAAGGATTTAGTTTTAGTTATTTATTTATTTATTTTATTTATTTATTTATTTACTTTTGTTAACTTTGCAAAATATTCTCGTTAAATTATCATGAATTAATGGACGGAACCTAAGGACAAAATTCAGGCATACGCAAGAGAGGAAAGTTTGTTGCTGATGCACATTAGTTCTGTTAGTTTAAAAAAAATGACATCATTATGTAACGGAGTCACTTAATAAGTGGATTTTGAATTATAATGTATTATTTATATCACAATGTACTGGTACTAAATGATCTGCCATTTTTAATATTTCAAAACATATATGTGACTTTCAAATGCAATAGGCAATCCTTCCACAATCTTGTTGCTTATCTTATATGGTGTTACGAACTTTTTTTTTTTTTAATACATTCATTACCAAAAACATTTCTTTTTTGTCTCCCCCTTTTCTGCAGGACCTGGTCAGTTTCCGCAGCTTATGAAATCCCCACCCTTCCCTCCAGCTCTCTCCTGCTATATGGCGTCAGACTCAGAAGTGGGGGGCGGGGGGGATGGGAGAGGGCGCTATAGAGCGGAGAAAAGGTGGAGAGGAAAGAGGTGGCTCGACCATTTGCTCCCGTCTCGACCACGGGTATTCTTGGGTTGATAATACAGATGTCGATGTTATTGCTTGAGAATACGCGTAGCTGAGCGGAAGCCGTTGTCACCGGCCGCAAATATTCCTCCAGCGGCCTGATGGGATGTTCAACAACGGTCTCCTCCAGTGGTCTTGATGCAAGAAGCATGATTCTTGTTCTCCTAAAGTCCTGCTTGTGGTCCCCAGGCTGGCAACGCTCCTCCACCCAGCATCCTCCTGGCCTCTGCAGGAAGTAAGAACCTTCCAAGCGTGCATCACACACCTTTTCAGCTTGGCTTGTTCATCCGCTTGACAGATGCCCTTATCAGAGTGCATGGTGAAGAGGGGAATCCAATAAGTGCACATGGTGGAGGGAGAGAGGGGGGGGGCATGTGAGGGGGCATTGGGAAATTGGTGGAGGGCAGCGATGGCAGGGAGTCTGGGCCCCTGATGGCAGCGAGACACGACTATGCTCGACAGGACAGCAGGTCCAGCAGTTGCACTTGCTGCTGCGTATAAGGTCACAGTCAAAGAGCAAATGCAATATCGCGACAGGCTGGCTGGCGGGTAGACGGCCGGGCAAACAGGCTGGCGGGCAGGTGGGGGCACGAGCAGAACACATTTAGAAAGTCAGAGATAAATCTTAGTCTACTTTAGGATGCTCTGCAAGGAGGAGAGCTAAAAGAGAAAGAGACTAATGGGACAAAGTGACAAATGAGACAAAACCCTGCCGCGATCAAATCCTATTTTGTTGTCAAATCTATTTTTCACATGCACACGTTAAACTGTAATATTATTTACTATTTGTCATGATTCACCGCAGGCTCAACATCGCCGCTATCTGCTCGACTTCATTGACTTGTAGGGCATTGGATCATATTAGTGTTATTGTAATGGGGTGTAATAAGATTATTCAAATCCCTCTATTTCACAGTGGGCCAATGTGATAGTGGGGCACATCCATGTAAAAGGCCCTTTGACGGCAGCTGTGTCTGAGTGCTAAACCCTGAAAAATCCCAGCCAAGAGGATTCTTCACGCCACTCCCCAGAGACTCCACTTACACCAGTGCCACTGTCTCCGGCAGTGTGTGCGTTAGCGTGCAAGCGCGCGTGTGTGTGCATGTGCAGGCAATATTTCTACCTCCCCCTCCACACAGCAATTAAAGATCTAATTGATTTCCCTGCATACACTGATAACTTGCCTCACCAGTTTGATTTTTTTTTTTTTTTTTTTCAGCGAATTGGATTCTTAATTCATTCATGATGATTACAGACCTCCGAGACAATAACATGAGCGCCTCTTATTATTTTGTGGGCTTTACATGTAATTGTCGATACATAATTTACTTGCATGATTAAAAAAAAAATGTGAAGCTACTTTATTATTATTTTTTTATTATTATTTATTTATTTATGGATTTTTTTAAACGGAATTTCCGCCTCTATTTATTTATATATATATATCTATGTGTGTGGAATATTTGACCCGGCTATACAAAATATAATATAATATCATAAAATTCAACAGCATTAATGTAGTGAAGTTCTACAATGCTGCAAACAACAACTAGCGTAAAATTAAAAGTAAATTAATACCTCGCAGAAACTGATTATCATCGTTTAAAAAACATTTTATGCATAGCCTATTTTGAAAAAAAAAAAGACAGAAGGCATTGACGTATTTGTTATACCGGTAGTTGTTTTTCTAACTCAGTTTGAGTCATTTTCGCATGAATATAATATATATATATTTTTTTTTTGTTAATTCAGCATCCACTTGACATATTACAGTCGAGATGAAAGTAAGGCCTCAGCCACTTAATGACTAATTACGTCGGGAGTCATTAATTTTGCAGTTACACACAAAAAAAATAATTATTACACTCGGTAAAGGAAAAATATATACTGTCTGTTGAATAGTCAAGTGAAGTGTACCGTTTGGATGAACCGGCACTAACAATCTTCCTACCTGTCTGACCTCTTGAATTGTTGCTGTGCAGCTTAACACAAAATATTTAACGATGCTAATTCATTCATTCATAGGAATCAGTCCAACAAAAGCATTATAATCCAGACAAGATGTAGGTATTTTGAATCATATAGCTCAAACCTTAAGGCTGATGAGCGCTGTATACAGTATACATATTTCCGCTGATTTCTCAAACCAATTTTACATTGTTCATAATGAATAATCAAGCGAACTGCCTGCACAATTTCTGCAGTACTGCACTGTATAATCATGCTGGCTGCCTATTCACCTATAATTCATCACTGTTTGCCTGCCATAGGGCGGATAAATGAGCATAATTAATCGTATTCCTTACACGTACAGAGCAAACAAGAATGTAACAAAACACAGCGACAAATTGTCCATGCCTCCTATGTGAGACGAGGCTGAAAGCGACCTCAGTCAGAGTGGTCCTCACCCACTCTAATGGCCCTATAGCGCCAAAGCAAACTGAGACAATAGACTTTGAATAAATAAGTAGGTCTATAGGTGTTAGCAATAATTTCCACTTTGATGGGTCACCCCATTACAATTACCTTGAAATATTTATCCAAGCAAACAAAAGGCTGAGAGCGCAAGGGGGGGCGCGGGGATTTGATGGAAGGATGGCTTTAAAAGATAGCCGAGGTATAGGTTGACAGAAATGGGTGAGGGAGAGGGGGAGAGGAGGGGATGGAGGGGAGAAAATCACAGTGCAATAAGTGGCCTCTCATTAGGGCCCGTCTTTATCACTGTGCAGCCCCGCCGAGACGAGCCAGATGAGAGGAGGGAACAGAAGGCCAGAAGAGGAGAGCCGACTCCAGATTAGGATCCTTATTGCTATGATAATGACTGTTTGTCATCCAGTGCTCACGTTTCACACCTGTGGTACATGCAGATGAGTTGGTTAGTTCACGTTGGGGGTTTGTTGCAGTCGGTGTGTGGTCGATCCATATGCATATGTGAGCGTGGTTCGAAATGAAGAAAAAGATAAAGTTCATGGACGTGTGCATAAAGAAAGGCTTGAGAAGGAGGGCGAGAGGAGCTTGGCGTGGGGGGGGTGTACGTGTGTGTGGGGGTGTGTGGGTGTGTGTGTGTTGTGTGTGTATGCGTCTGGCATTCACCCTTGGAGTGCATACGCATTTAGAATGAACAAATAGATAAAGATAGAATTAAATAAATATGTAACAATCACTTGCATTGCTCTCGGTGCCTGGCAACCAGATCCCTCCGTTGCCTTGGAAACAGTTGCTACAGAATGTGAGGTGATTGGCAACCGTGACAACGAGGAGGGAATAACATTTGACCCCTCTTGCTGATGGGGGGGTGAGCAGGCGAGTCGGTGCGGGGGGGGTGGTGGTGGTGGTAGAGGAGGTGGTGCATGAAGTGCGGGGTGGAGGAGGTGGTAGGGGTGGGGGGGGGAGAAAGAAGATGGTATCACAAGGAGCATGTTTAGAAATTCATCCTCTGAAGCCGCTTCGCTCTCACTTCCTTAACACACACCCGCCTCCCGTGCCCTCAGCTCCCCAGTTTACACACACACTCACACACGCACACACACACATTTTACACTGATTATACTCCGATACACACAAGCACATATTGACGCTTTAACATAGCAGCACTAATCCCATCATAAGGCACACACTCGCTGTCTTCCACACATTTTCGACTAAATCACATGTCTCACATATCACATATCTTATAAAATCATACAATCAACACTTTTCTCAACGATACATTGTTTTTACTCCTGAAAAGAAAGCATGAAATCTCAGTGCAAAGAGGAGAACCGCCACCACAATCATTCCTCCTCTTATTATTTCCCATCCGATTGCACTTAAATCCTCTTCTTCCCGCGTTTCACTCTTCCCCTCTCCCTGCCCAGCTAAAATAATAAGGGTGTGATTAATGGTCTGCTAATTGCTGTAATCTCTGTTAATTAGAATAGAGATTCTTCAGTGGTGCAGTGCTTCGGGGAAAGATGCATGTTGCACTGATCTGAAGGTCCACAACTGCACGGAAGGAGATCCATACTACAGCATAGTATAGAAGTAGGCATTCAGGCGGAAGCACAGAAAGTAAGTAATAAGACGAAGATGAATTACTTTCAAATTTATTTCCCACTATTAGTCTAGTTCACGGACAGGGATGGAGGGACGATGACGGAAGTTTGCCCGGGTCGCGGACGGAGAACGGACAAGCAAAATAGGGTAAAGTGCCCATCTCTCCCTCTCTCTCTCTCTCTCTCTCTCTCACTCGTTATCTATCTATCTTATTCGACACCGGCGTTGCATCAGAGGTGTTGCTTTATTCATTCGTAACACAGGTCCAAATACCGACTTCTACCTTTCATTAAAAATTTACTCTGTTTAAAATTTCTCAAAGCCAGTCGGGAGTAGTATAAGGCTGTTTGTTTTTTGTTTCACATGTTTGAAAAATTACGCAGTTGCACAATATATATATATATATATATATATATATATATATATAAATATATGTATAAAAATAAAATATATATATATTATTTTTTTCCCAATTAAATACATTGTTATGGTATCTTACAGTTTTTTTGGCCATTTATATTTGTTGCTGGTTAAATTCTGTGGTACTCGTAGGGTTGAGCTTTAACTCACTTACAAAATTTCTGTCGAGCCGCAAATCGCCTGGTTTCTGTTTTCATGATGATCAGGGCAAAATTGGGGTTCTCTTCACCATCAGTGAATAGCCGTGGTTGCCCCTAGAGGTCCAGCGATTCTGGTTATAGCAACATAGTTGGGTGTATTCTCCACCAAAATGTCACTTGTTTTTCTTTTTTCCATCATCGTGGGTCATTGGACGCTGTTTGCAACACCCCTGTTAATCCCTCAGACTTGCTAACAGGTGGGGTGTGCTTGAGTTCAGTTTTCAAAGGCTCGCTACATTTGCATCTTCATTGCTATCGTTTGATGCGGCAGTGATTGCCGCTCAGTGCTTTTTGCGTTTATGGGGTCGACTAAAATTGAGCCTCTTCTGTGATAATAAACTCCATATAGAGAAAGTACATCGCTCAACATTTATAAATGATTTTTTTCCCCTTCATTTTTTAAATTGAAATTTACCATTCATTTGGACCAACAACTCGCCCTCAATTTGCCTGATAGGAGCCGATCAGATTCGGTTAAAAACAATCACAGTCAATCGGTGTCCACTTCAGGGAGTTATTGACCATTGTTATCAACCCCATAAACTTAAAAAACATAATGCTTTAAATACTACTGAAATTAATTAATCGTAATAATCTGACTCACAACGTGGCCTACAGAGAAGTCAGGTGATTGTACCGCTACTAAATGAAACGTTATCTCCATTTTATCACATTTTCTTCCCTACACTTTTAAATGTGTTCATATCCTCGATCAAGGACAGTTTTGTGAGAACAATGTATTTTGTAGGACAGAAAATGCATCTTGGAATTTCCGGAATGACCCGAATAAAAAATGTACATTACATAAGATATTGCATTTAATATATTATATGAATAATTTGTAATGTGATTTATTTCTCCCCTTTACATTCAGTTGTTACATTTTGGGAGCGTAATCCAAATTTTGAAGGTGTTAGCATTTGACCCATAAACACTGTCTGGCTCGGAACTTGGTGTGTATTTCCTGATGTGTGTTTATCTGAGAGGTGTGAAGAGCAAAGCCCCAGCCCTGAGGATAAACATGTACCCAAAATCTCACACACACACACACACACACACGCCGTCCTTGCAGATGTGGCTTTGTGGACGCCAGAGTCTCACCTCGAACCGTGAGGTGGACTGTAGGAAACCTGGAGTGACAGCTAGGTGTCTGCACAAGGCTGTCGAGACGCGGCAGCAGCGTCGCTGTCCAGATGTGGCGTCAAAGGCCCAACGACACACACTCCACGTGTGGCAGAGCGAGTCATAACACAGAAGGCCTGAGACGCTCTGATGTCGTGAAAAAGGGAGGAGCGACTCGTCCAACAGAATGTGCGAATCTGCTTGTGGTGCTGTCTGTCTGCACCGTTTTGCCATGAGTTGCTTTTCTTTCCAGTTTGTAGTTTGTCAGTAGTTGCTTGTGTGGGTGTAGAAGCACAAGTGCCTGGCACAGCACAAACTTAACGCTCCGCTTTTTGATGCCTCACACACACACAAAATCCGCCCGCCCTCGTCAGACTGCTTTAGATTCAAACCGACATTACATTACAACAAATTGCATTACGATCTGGCTCGGCTGAAGTCGCTTCTGTCCACTGAGAGTTTTTGGTTTTAACATTGTTTGCTCACTTTCCTCTCCTTATGCTACCAAATGCTGCAATAATTTGCCTCACTGTACAACGAGAAGAAGTATTTGTGGGAAGAAAAAAAAATAAAAGCTACTCCTTCTGAGACAAATGAAGTCATGTGACTAGTCGGGAACATCAAGTCTGCCATCTTGTTGTCCATTAGCAGATTACGTAACTATAAATGGTTTCAAACGATTTCCACTTTATGGAGCGTTGTACCTTCATTTACTTTGTTATGTGCATTATCTCGTGGGACGTGTATAGTAATTGAGGAATCAATTAATTGAATGCAAATAATTCTGTTGATTGCGTGAAATTGTCGTCATTGGATAGTAATTGAGACAAAATGTAGTGCACTCTGCAGCCAGCAGGGGCGCTGTTGTCTCAATTAATGTTAAAAGTTCATGTATAAATTCTTAAAATGTTTTTGTTTTGGATTTTGTATTCGTTTTCATCACTATTTTGGAAATAAAGAATGTTTGAATGAGGAGAAATGAAAACTTCAAATAGAACCAATGACTTAATTAATGGCTTGTTAGTTTTTCCAATCAATGCAATTGCATCAAGGGCAATCAGAGCTTTTAAGGAAAAGAAAAACAAGAGAATATGATTTTAGCCCCTTTTGCATTTATATTTCATGTTTAAAACAAGTAAAAAGCAAATTATCTGGTCAGTCATTAAATTGGATAACATAAATTGAGCTTTAAAAAAAATGTAGCCCTTGTTTAAGGCGATCAATTTATTGATTTTTTTTTTACATTTCTGGGAAGTAGTTGGAGGTTCATCTTGAATAATGAGTCAACAATTCTGCTAAACAACCCCCAAAATAATACATTGCAAACAGGCTCCCCCCGGAGTTTATGTTCTTTTTCAATACTCATCAACAATGCGTAATTCTTCACTTTGCATCAGTGATTACTTTTGAGATTCCGTCAAGCATTAAAAATTTGCTCATCTAAGACTCCATTTCTTTCCACTTGAAATGTTTCTCAATCATTTCAAATCAAATATTCCAATCATTTTTTTAATCACACTTGAGTGAAGGGGGAATCCTAAAATACACAATGACATATGAATTGTTCAAAATCAAAATAGTGTATTTTTGCTTTGTGTTTTAAATGTGATATAAAGATTTATAAACAAGAAAGTTTTTAGAAAGTTGTTTATTCAGGAATGCATGCGCCTTATGTTACGCATTCCGCATTGCCGGTGGAATGGTCAGATGGTCTAATAGGTTCCGCTATCAATATGTTACAAACTTCTGGGATGCCAACTCATTTAAATTAAAAAAAAAAAAAAAAAAAAAGCCCCTCTGTTGCGAAATATGTGATAACCTCAAGTTGTGGCATAGCTTAGTGCAAAAACATGTTCAAAGTTGAAATGCCATCAAAAGTGAATATTTTCCAAAGCTTCTTTGTGCCACAATGTTCAGCGTCGGCTCAGTTTGGAGTTTTAACGCATTTATCTCAAAACATTTTCATGTGCAATGGAAGTTAGCGTGCTCCCTTGCTGTAAAAGCAGAAGTTCTACTTGATTCCGTTGCTCAACAAACTTTCTGCTGAATGCTTTGTCTGAGAATAAAGATAAAACTGTTTTTGCTTGAGCTACCTGCAGCATTGCATGCTAATTAGACTCCTCCTGGGATAATTAAATATTTGGACATGGAAAGACATGCCAAGTTCAAACATTGCACAGCAGGCCCAAGGGAGATTAATAATTACTGTAATTGACTAAAGACACCAGGGTAATGATTTATTTAGCTGAGTTTTTTCTTGGGATTACTCATGTAGCTATTTTATTTTAATTATTGTTTCGCATTACTGAATTAATGACCACAGACAGTGGCATGGAAAAAAATTTGCCCTGTTCTCAAATTCTTACTTCTTTTTTTTTTTTTTTTTTTGCATAGTTTCCCCACTTTAAGATTTAGGATAATTTCAGGTAATTTTCATTTCCTCCATTTATTTCATTAATTTTTTTTAAAAAAGAAATATGCAGAATGAAATGGAGCAGACAAAGGACCTGTTTCTACTCTGAATTTAGTGATAAAATAAAAAAAAAATTAAAAAGTAATTTAATAACAACTACATTTACAACAACAACAAAAATAAAACATTGAGTTGCCAAGTTAGGATTCAATTAATACTGTTCACAGGAACATGAGGACCAAACAAAAATAACCATATTTTATATTTATTTAACAGACTGGCTTTTATCATTCTTTTTAATGAGGCATCTGATTTGGATTCTTTGATTTCTTTGCTCAGATTGTTCCTTTAAAATATGCCTCCTACAGAAACACAACGTCCCATCAATTTAGACCTGAATTTTGGTTTCAGAAAGATCTCTGTTCCTCTTTACTCATACTCTCTCTCTCTCTCTCTCTCTCTCTCTCTCTCTCTCTCTCTCTCTCAAAAAAACACAATTTTCTATCTAAATGGACCGCTCAGAGACTTTATGGTGTATCCAAACAGAACAACCAGACAATCTGACCCCAAGACTCAAGCAAACAGGTTTCTGCACAACTCGGAATGGGCCTGTCCTGCCTCAGAGTCTCACATCTTGATGAGAACGGCCATCAGGATTGCAGAGAGAAGACGTAGCCTGCTGTATTTAATTACATTGCTGATACAACACTGCCATTGTTGTTCTCATTACCATAATCATTATAGGTTAATCACAGCAGGTCATCTGGGACATGAAATTCCATGCTGAGAAATGTAAATTAAAAATTGGTTCAGAGGGCCTGGGTGGATTAATTAAATCAGTCACGTAATAAAAGATGCAGAGAGAAGGAGTTGCACATTTTTGGGAGTAGGCTATGACATGGATAACCACGCCCTGCATCGAAAGTGTTTTGAAAATATAACTTGCCCTATAAACATTGACTTAGAAGTCAAACTGCTACTTTGGTTTTATTTGTCCTATATTTTGGCGGGGTCATTCGTGCAACCTGCATTCATTCAGACATGATAGCATAAAGTCATACTTATTTTGAGAAATGGAAAGTAATAGAGTGCCCCCTTGTGGTAGACCACAAAAATGATGTACAATTGAAATATCTCTCTGTATGAATTCATAAATTCCAGCAAATATGACTGACATGAACTGATACAATATGATACAGTGGCATTTATTAGAATTTGAAACTAATGTATAAACCAAAATAGGCCAACTCCTGAAACAATGATAAATCTGGATTTTTTTGTGTATTGCACCAATTCACTAAACCAACTTGATTGCACTTTTGATGAAAAACAAGCATACATACATTCTTTAAACTCTTGGAAGGGTTACATCATGAATCTAATATATTTAAAATCATGAAACATTTTAAAAGATATCTTAAAATCCGATTGATTTTAAAACATTACGATAATACAACGATATAATTTGTGGAGAAATGCCCCTCCATAATCACAATCAACACAAATGACATCTGAGTCATTTCTAACAAACAAATATTCACATCTAGGACGGTGTCCTGCACAACGTGTGAGTCAGCTGCATGAATCATTTTTGGCATTACACTGTGCATCTAAGAGCTTTTTTTGTTTTTCTTTTTACTCACATCAGCTCTTTTTCTGATTTGGCCCACAGTCGAATTGGCTTCGCAAATCAGGCCAAGTATAAAATAGAAGTGCAGAGCATCTTGCAAACGGTTACTGTGTAAAGAAGCTGCTGATGTGGAGTGATATTGTTTAGCTGACCAGGCCTGAAGAAAACAAAGAGAGACGATAAGGAGAAAATCACTGATAGCCATCCTCAGCATATTGAGTATGCAAAGTTGACTTTCCACAGACAGCAGTCTATAAAAACAACAATCTTTCTAAGAGTAATTACATGTGACCACAAAGTGCAAAATAAAAAAAAAAAAGTTAGCAAGGTGTGTATAAATGTTTATAGACACTGAGTTCAGCTACTGTAAATGTCTTGAATTTGGTTGTTCCACTCACACCGGAAAGATTTATAGGGGGGTGCTTAGAGAGGGGATATCGATCCATTCTGAGCGGCTTCTCTTCAAGAGGGTCGCGGTCGTGCTGGTGACAATCTCAGCAGTCTTCAGGTAGAAGGCGGGGTACACCCTAGACTGACTGCCAGCCAATTGCAAGGCACACTTGGACAAACAACAAACTAAACACACTCTCACATCTGGGGGCAATTTAGACCATGCATGATTATTTTGTAATGTGGGAGGAAACCGGAGTACCCCACAACAGGCACAGGGAGAACATGTAAACTCCACACTGGAAGGCCGGAACCGGAATCGAACCCTGCACCTTTGTACTGTGAGGCCATGGGGCTAACCACTCAACCACCAACTCGGGGTACTTTAATTAAAAAAAAAAAATACTATGTTGTCTCTGTGGACTGGATTGCAGAGATGACAAGCATTGATATGACATAGAATTGTTTTGTTATTTGAGCACATTCTATTTGATTTTCAGTCCTCTTCAATGTTTAACTCATTCACTACCAGCCCAGTAAAAAAAAAAAAAAAATGGATCTTTGACGTATTTAGCCGTCAATGGTATTGAATGAGTTAATAATGAAGTAAAGTTACCAACATGTAGAACAAATTGTTTTTATCTCACTGTTATTTATTTATATAGTATAGCAAGTACACATAAAAACACCCGTGTCATGCATTCATTTTGGGTAGGCCTAAAGCATTTGTTTGTTTAGGTTGATAACACACCCAGTGATGAATTAAGGCCCGGCGACTAGTTGAGCCGCAGTCACGATTTGAGAACATACGGCATGATCCAGTATCATTTAACAAGCAATGCAAATATTTCAAAGCATCTGATCGGCAGAACAGAAAATGCTGCTGCACTTTCCAACTTGATGCACCAGAAGACATAAATACTCACATCCTTGCTCCTGTCATATTAATTGCTGTTTGTTTTTTTTTTCACCGAGTCTCATTATTTAACTCCCTGATTGGCATCTGAGCTGCACTAATTAAAAAAGTGGCTTTTGAAAAGCGATGATTGTTAGAACAGGGATCACATTCATTGTTTCACGCGCTGATTCCGATTCTGATCAGTACTATTTCATATTCATATTTGCATGGTGGATTGAGCTAAAAACATTAAAAAACTCTGTCGTTTATTTATGACTAATGAGTGAATTAAAACTCCGCATATAAGCAACAACCCAAAAATACAGACACTGCGAAAGACCTTGTCCGGTCATGAGTTGATCTTGCAAGCTTGTAGAACCAGACAAACAAGTCTTAAACTGCCACTAAGACTATCCTCCTCCTACAGATATTTGAATTCCAAACCCTGTGGTGTTCCTTAAAGAATAAATGATAATCTTGTGTACTTTTGACAAATATCTTTCAAATGGCCACACAATTTTCAAATTAGAGTCGTATGAACCGACGATGAAAAACTCGAGGTACGACCCCAGCCACCTTTGAAGATTCTTGTCGTTCCTCTCAATGACCTCGATGGTCGTCATGGGAACCTCATAGACAGCGAATCGCCAAAGGAGCCTAAAGGCAAGAGGCCGTGTTGGTCTTTTCGATCTTCAGCCATTCCCTTGTCTGCTTTACGGGCTCGGCAACATTAGCGCCATCCATCAGTGAAGCGTAGAACCACTACAAAGGCGTTTTATTGGGTCGCCCTCGATCGATGGGATGACCTCACCCTGGACTTGGAGGCTGAACTTGCCGGTGACCGTTGAATCAAATAGAGAGTGTTTGTCAGTTACTGAAGCTTGTGAATGTGAAAGCATCTCCAGGGAAGAAATTAAATTGATATCTCCAAATATCAACAATCATGAAAGACAAAGGAATAAAAAGTATTTCCGCTCATCCTGTTCTCCCCACCGACTATAGTAGTCAGTTGAAATGTTCAAAACACGACTCAAGACTTGTTTATATATTCTTCCCCGGAATCTTGGGGATTAGGTGATGGTGACGGATTTGGAAGTTGCTGTTTTGATTCTACAGAAACTGACCAGGACAAGATCGAAGGCTGACCACATCCTCGGAGTTGCTGCTATGGAGGTTACAATTCTGATCAACTGGGCGAGGACCCGCTCCACTGAAGTCATCTTCCTGCAGCGCTTCATTTGATTGACTGTCACATTATTTCAAATGACATTGTATCGCATCATAATATGTGTCAAATGTTGCCCACTTGACATCCATTGCAGCGTGATCATCCTGGAAGGGGGATTCCCCCATCTGGGTTCCCTTCTCAAGGTTTCTCATTTTCCTCCAGACCTCATTGCATAGACCTAAACTGTGTGTTTTGAATTTATTACAACAACTGGACATTGTAATTGTTGTAAATGCAGAGGTTATGGCAGCGCTGTTGCAGTAGCTCACAAAAGCTACTAATAAAGTGCGTGTACTCCAAGTATCTTAGGGCTCACTAGCAACCTGGAGAGACAGACTAAATAGTTTTGATTGCAATATGCTGATATTGTTTCGGTTTGTTTTGAGTGGCATCTGTGAGTGTTACGATATTATCAACGCTTACATTTCTCCAGTCTTTATCTGCAGCAGTTTAATGTGACTATATAAATAAATAACAGTGAGGTGATAGGAGACAGGGAATTTTTCTGTGGAACAGTATTTCTTGTTTGAAGATAGACTCTCCATTTTCAGATGATTTCAGCAATTTGACTATTTGCAGATGCCTTCACTCACTGATCTGGAAAGCTATCAGATGGACTTGTGTTTTAGGATTAAGCCTAGAGTATGTCAATGAGGTGACAATGGAGTTTCGAAGCACACGAGTTGACACAAATTTCAATGTCACAATGTCAGACAAAGTGTTAGAACGACCACTGACATTCTGCCTTTTTTAAGTTGTATTTCCGACATTTAATTTTCAGGTTTAAAAACTAAATGCTATGCTTTTCTTTATACATTTGGGGAGGTTGTAACTCATTTTTAAAGGGTTTGGTGTCCCTCGGCAATGAGGCGAGAGATGCTCGTCTGTCTGTTTCATGACTACTGTTGAAGTGCCCTTGAGTGCACCGCCCATCACCACTCTTACTTCAATGGGTTTAACACTCCTCATGCCCCCCTTTCCTCTCTCCTTGCATGCCTGTGTCTCTGTGATTTGGCTCTCTATGTGATGCGCAACACAAATGCACAGACTGAATACATCAGATTGAATTTCCCCATGAAGAATGAGTGGAAAGTCCTCCATCAAATTGATAATATTTTGTATTATATTTGATATCTACTTATGTATTATTTGAAAATGATAACGTGAAAATCATGCGCTATAACTATGAAAAGGCCGCAACATTCGTTCTCATACGTATCAATTGCTGCTAATTCAAAGATTCCTGTGGCCATTGTTCCGCGAGGGCGTTGCCTTCGCAGGGGGCGTGTACCTTATGACGTCACGCCTCGGTCCTGCCTGTCAACAAAATAAAGCCAGTTTTAACTTTTGACGCCGCGGAACTCATTATTGGAAACGTATCGCAGCGAAGACAAAGTACCGAGAGGAAAAGCTTTACCACCGTGTTGCAATGGTGGCTGTGACTTGTTTACGTGGCACGGGAGGCTTTTCTATTATTTATTTATTTCTGACCCCCTCTCCGTGGGTCGCACGAACGAGCTCGCGAGCTTGTAGTTTAGCCGACTTGCTAGCTGTCGTCAAGTTGTAAGAAAGTGGACAAGACGGCGGCTAGACGTGGAGCCTATCCGATCGACACAGACCTATGCGACGGATAAAAGGTAAGGCCGCTCTTACGACCACCACGTCAAACACAATACGTGCCAGCGCGTAAGTGGTTATTTTGACGTCCAATTTGAGATGGCTTTCCGTATAAATCTTCGGCTGTGCGCTTCTCCCGGCTAGCCAGTGCCTGCAGCAACAGCAGGAGCACGCATCGATGAGAAGAAAAAACAACTTTACCCGTTGCAAGACGGATTGCTTTACAAGCTGGTGCCTTGTTGCAGCTCGTTCCACGCCTATCTGACTGCTTTCCCCACGTTCTGTTCTCTGTTCTGTTTTGATAGTGCAGCAACACATAACCGCTGCCTGCATCATTATCTCCATTGACCGCAATGCTTAAACATGCACTCGCACCACCTGCCAAGAAAATATTAGTTGTGAAGAATTACGCTAATGCACATGACAGGTGCGCCGCCGGAGAATGATTTCATATCGGTGTGTTGCGTTGCACTATATTCGACGCGACCTATCTGTCTGAAGTAATACATTCCCAACCATGAATCAGCATAAAATTCTCGACTCGACGCTGCACGAAGACATTGGTTAAAATTTGTCTGGCTGATTATTTTGACTCCTGATCCGCAGAGCGAGAGACTGGTGGTGCGGTGTAGCAATGATCGGATGCTCGGTTGGATTTCCAGCGAGGCGGATGAAATTGAACCGCGATTATTTATGTTTAGTCGATATATCACGAGTGGCAATTTGCTGACAGCGGCAGGATAGTCATGTGGAACAAGGTCAAATGTGGACGTGGGGAGTGGATCTCCAATCTTGACTGTCAGCCGCAGTGGAGCATCCGTGTTGCATCCTCCCACCGGGGTGCTGTGCGCGAAGCAGCTTGCCAGGTGAAGAATGCCCATGAATTATTCAGACGCATGCAGCATACGATCGTCGTGGCCTCCGAATGTGCACCGCTGCCAGACAATAAGGATCTGGGGGTGGTCGTCTCCGAGTTTGAAGCATGCTTCTGCTTTTTTTGGGGTTGAACATGCTACTTTCCACCATGCAATGGTGCATTTGAATAGCTCGATAAAGGATGGCTCATTGGTGTCTGGTGTAACTTGCATTACAGCATTTAAATGTGATGTTTCATCGTTACATCCAATACTAAATTTAATTAGTTCAAGTTAGAATTCCCCCCGTTGAATTGAATTGAAATTTCAATTCTGTTCCACCAGAAAAAAAGAAAATTGTGTCTTTAAAAAAATAATAGCACAGGTTTTATAAAATGTAATTGCTGCACGTTTGGACAACGGAAAGTCACATAAGTTGGGTGTGTTAGCTAGTCATGCCTATTGAAGTTTTCTACTTCAGTGGTTCTCGACTGTTGTCACCCTGGGACCTGCATTTTCTATTGTCGCACAAGTCGTGACCCACTCTTAATAGATGTTAAGAACTCTAAATAAAATATACTCATCAATAAAATCTTTTGAATTTTTTTTGCCCCTAACACGACAGTTCATGGTTTAACAACAGATATGAAGTGGATCCGTCTAAATTTGTTCGGTGTCGCTGATGATTTGTTGTTTCTTTGAATTTAATTAACTTGAATAGCTTGGACTTTGGAGAGCTTTCATGTTACAAATAAATTAATATGACAGAGGCTGAAGGCCGTCATATAAAATCGAATCATGATCCCATTAAATGGAATCATTCCACTTGAAAATGTGCCCTTCTTCAATGTTACCTCACCGCCTGTATCAAGATACATTTCAAATCGTCTTTTATCCGAATACTTTTACTTTAAAATTGCACAGGATGAACATGTCAAGTTCATGTGCAAATATTAAGATAGTCAAATTAGTTGCAAGTTAAGGTAGTTAAATTATGTATCATAAATATCACAAAATACAGCCGCAAAAGTTCAATTATCTTTGCAATTGTCTCCTCCCCTATCGTCGATGTACTGTGAGAAAACAGTATGGTAGAGTGGCATTCCGAATACAAATACAAGCTTCAGGTTACAAATATATATTTTTTTGAAAATATCCCTTTGGTTACATACATATTTCGTTATGCGAACCGTCTCAGCTGGATGAGCAGAAAGATCAGTACTGTGCTGCTTGTGCTATTTAACCTAACCGACATTGGAACTCATTGCGATAGCGAGTTAAAGGTTACGGTTGGCTGTGAACACCCCAAAACCTCGCATGAAACTCAATGTCTCTTCATGTGTCAGCCGGAAGTTCCGCTTACACACACAGACACACACACACACACATACGCAATGATAAATGCAGTGTTTATTGTGTTGGAGCGTTTTTTTTTTTAAATGTAAAAAAAGGAATAAATCTATAAATTGAAAATAAAATGACACAAAACTCAATTATTCCATCACTTGCTCATTAAATTCAATGCTGTGGTCTTCGATAGTAGCAAATACACACTGTCTCTCTTATCACTAACAGCACTCAGGCACAGCACAGCAGCTACAACTACAGCTGATCAATATTTGTTTTCGTTTCACCCTCGTCAGCATATCTGAAACTCGCTCATATCTCATATTTCTGCTCCCATAAACGGGGAAAAAAAAAACAACTAACAAAAAAAAATAAAAATAATCTTTTAAGTTGAGAAACTCTTAAGTGAAAGTGCCAGTGGACTTTAAAAGGAATGCCCTATCTCGTGCTTTTGTTTCCTGGTAATCTATTTTGCAGTATGCATCCATGACGTAGGCCATTTTAGTGTAAATATAGCAGTCGACATGCCTCAAGTGTCACGCGCTGCATGGCGGCTGAACTAAAGGGTTTTTTTTGCACACAGAAAAGGGACGCGATAGGGTCATGTGAGTTAATCATCATTTTAGGGATGTGATAAGATCTTCTGTGTGCTTTTTCTCATCCATTGTTTGTTCACTAAACAGTACCAAGCAAGGGATACTGTGTTTATTTTTGCGGTGGTCTTTATTTGTCGCATGTATTTTATTGTAATAGTCAATGGAATATATTTGATACAAACAATAATGTTGTTGTTTGTGACTTTTGGTTTGTCCTTTCAGAGGTCACCACAGCGAGTCCTCGTGATTTGGTTGACAGTTTTTATGCCATATGCCCTTCATGACACAATACGCCATTTTATTTTAATGTATTTTTTTTTAATATCGGGAGTCGTCTCGGCTGGGCTCTGGAGTTTCCTGGCTCAGACTGGCTCCAATTGTGTTCACAACATTTTAATGAAGATTTCACCCTTATTTAGTGTATCAATTCAAAATAGCTTACTGTTCCCTCCAACAGTATTCTTATCGTAGTAGATCAAAATGACAATTATATGAGAGCATAAATAGTTCAAATGGACAAAGAGGTAAAAAAAAAAAGACCAATCGGAATAGTATTGGCAATATGCAAGCAGGTCGACCTCCATAATTATTGGCAACCCTGGTTTTTAACTTCTAATAAATGATCTTTTTTCCAAAATATTTTTTAAAGTGGAAAATCTAACCTTAAATTCAATTCAATAATATTTCACAAAATCGGATACTATGGAAGGAAGGATTTAAATTTGTTCTTATACCATTCCTCTTTGCATAACCGCTCTAAAGTGACCTGGGTCCTCTCCTCTCCTCTGCACTCTCTTTAGTGCTTCAATGGGGTTGAGGTCTGGGGACTGAAATGGCCATGGAAGGATCTTGATTCTCTGCCTGGGCAACTATTTCTTCAATTTCCAGGATGAGAGAAAATATGTATATATATTTTAAGGCTTTTAACACATGTTAACCATGATGATGCTAATAATAATTATCATTATTATTAATAATAATGATAATTTATTGTTAATTATAATAATAATCTTATTATTGTTATTATTATATTTACCTCTATTATATGCAATATTGAGACCCTCGGCGACCCACGTTTGACACCTTTGTTTTAAGGTGTATTCATTATTATTGAGGGGTCAATTTTATTTTTATTTGTCTTCTTATTTTAATTTTGTTTAAATGCAGTTTCTGTTTATTATCTTTTTCATTTAATTTCTAAAGTACTTGTTATTAAAATATTAAAGTGTTTAAGTACTCTAAACACAATGTAAAGACATGATAATGATAGTATCTGTATCTGTATGTTTTTAAGAAGCCTAATCATCATGTCTCAAAACTTGGTGCTTTAAATGGTTTGCATAAAGTCACTCGTTTAATCAGAATTGATCAGGTCAGAGTCCAAGCTTGCAGGGGTCAAAGGTTTTGTCATCGCTGATAAAGGCCAGATCTTTTGTAGACAACAGTACTTGCAAGTTGCAACATGTTAATTCTAAACTTTTACTCCAAGTTGAAAAATGTAATCATCGGCTGAAGCCCCTCAATTCTACATTTAATCTGGTGAGGGAGGCCAGCCACCCGGAACAGTTGAGAACTGTGTCTGCACGTGTGTTTACGACGTTAGCAAGTCTGAAAACAGATTAGATTACTGGCTGAACTCTTGTATACTGTTTACGTGAAATGGATCAGTCCTATTGCGACACTGTGTGTTGCTAAATACGAGGACAGTGGAATTAAAAACTCAACGTGCCCCTGTTCAAATGCCAGGCTTTTGTGATTTAAAAAAAAAAAGAACAAGGCCAATATAAATCCTTTCAAAACCGTTTCCTCCATTGACGACTTGACCTACCCATTTGTGGAAAAAAAAAATCTTTGAATTATCTTCTCGCAATGTGTTCCAGTCTTTTCTTTGTGTTGGAAACAACTCGATGTGGCTCTCCACTCTAATTCAAGACGCCAGCCTGCATACTTTATTTAGTCCCTAAAACGATTTTCCTGTTTCTGCCAATGTGTTTTTAGTGCCTCGTAGGCCCTTAATGGCTCTTCTGTTGTCTTCTTTCTACCGCTACAAAGCACCAGGCTTGTCAGAAGCTCTCTGGTCACTCATGTTATGTGATCCTCATCTTTTGGTTTCATGTTGTCGCATGAATCTGTTCCTTGAGGACAGAATGAATTTCGCAGGCGTTCTGGTGTTGGAAAGCCTTTTTGGACCCTGAGTGTTGACCTCCTCCCTCCGTACCCCCCACCCCCCCATCTCTCCGTCCTTGTGTTGTCTCTAGGTGAGGGATGGAGATGAGAGAGCTGACTGTGGTAGCTGGTAGCTTTGTGGGTTTCCAGCTACTCTTTTCTGTGGCCAGTCCTTTACTCTCTTCAGCCGTCTCACCAAGTTATAGATTGCTGCCTCCCACCAAACACACAGAGTGGAACTCAAGGTAAGTTGAAGAAACCAAATGGATTCTAAACAGCTGTTTGACTTGTCACGAGTGAAACTACAGCGTCATTTTTAGGCTAAGAGTGGAAATGGAATCACTTTTTTCAAACCGATATCTGCATAGAAATGAAAGTACTGGTATGGATTTCCAGACCTTTTTTGTATTTGAGTTGGCCCCTGGAAGCGAATCAGGGTGTTTTTTGATGAAGCAACTGCTCTGTTGGAGAGCCGAATTATTCCATACGCTGCAGGGACAAACATCGGGGTGAAGTTCAGAGGGCAAAGCTGTAATTTGTATACTTGCATAACGCCTCATATTGACTCCACATTATTAGATTCTTACTAATACTCCCAGTTAATATTTAAAAGCATGGGGTGCTTTTTACCGATAGCCCACAACAAGTTAAAGGGCAATACTGGCGGATGACTGCATAGCGGCCAACCGTTGCATAACCAGACAGTGTTCAACTTGTTTGTTACGTAACCACGACTTAAGGGCAAGGAGGGAGGCAGTGTGTTCAAAGAAAGAGGCGCATGTCTAATGAACATGTCAACTTTTTGACCGTCGCCCTCGTCCTTTCTTTCTCTGTTCCTTACTTTTCGCGGCTTAATTGACTCATCTTTTTTTTAATTTTTTTTTTTTAACGCTCATTCTTGTGAAGCTCAAATTGGTCTGTGGATAGAGCGTGGTTTAATCCAACGCTGTCGGATGTTCAGAGGAGGAGATGATTGTTTGTTTTCGTGGTACAGACATTATTTACTAGAACTAGAAAAAAAAAACAAAAAAAACAGCAGTGCTGTTGGGGCGTCTGGGGGGCGTCTTTGGACGATTCGAAATGTACAATTGGGTCAGGCTGTCGGGTGAAATGAGCTCTGTGATTGGCTCTTAGCTCTGGACAAGAAACGGAAGTGACGAAAGGGGAAAAACTATATTACTCAGAATTCTGTGTTTAGATTAGTTGGCTTGCACAGAACATATTTTTGTAAAACTAAATTTGGGGCTGACACCCCTTTGAGAATCAAAATGGAATCAAATAGAATCATGTTCTTAACATACCCAGCCCAATTCTTGACACTGACAGTATTTTGCCTTCATTTTTTTTCAATATATTGTATGTCTTTATTTTTTACTACATGTTGTTTTTTTTTTTGTTT